>NC_091459.1:136217520-136422520 GCF_027789765.1 Dendropsophus ebraccatus | reverse complement strand
CAATGGTCTTGGAGTAGACGGAAACATTGCATCCCTTTTGTGTTTTTGCTACTTGCAATAAATACTACTCTTTTTTCACTACAAGCTGGTGTGCTGCGGAATTTTCTTCGATACTGGTTGGGACCCCGAGCCTAGGGGCTTACTCCGCACAGCACCCGCCACTTGGAACCGGAGGTGCGGCTTCTCCCCCCTTTTTATCTATCTATCTATCTATCTATCTCCTATCTATCTATCTATCTATCTATCTCCTCTCTATCTATCTATCTATCTATCTATCTATCTATCTATCTATCATCTATCTCCTATCTATCTATCTATCTATCTCCTATCTATCTATCTCCTATCTATCTATCTATCTATCTATCTATCTATCTATCTATCTATCTATCTCCTCTCCTATCTATATATCTATCCTACACCTTCTCAGCCCCTTATGTATACAGTACCTCGCCTTCTCTGCCTCTGTATACTGTACTTCTGACTTGAGCAGCAGTAAAGAGGTTAATGTCTCCTCTGCAAGTTTTCTCCCTTTTATTGCCGCTCTGAAGATCAACAACTGGAAAGTAACATCCCATTTAGACGTTCAATGGCCGCACTGGTGATACGAGCCATCTACTTAATATTTTGTGGAGAGCATTTGTGCTGGTGCTTTAGTTTTACAGTACGGAGGTGCAGATGTTTCCAATTAGAAAAAATATGTCAGCAACATCACTAACAGTTGCATGAAATCACCCGCTCGAAGAGAAGGAAACAAAGAGCGGACAAGGGAGGATTAGTGAGTGATTAGGTAATATCCCACAGAACATAGGGCCGGCTACTGAGCTGGAAGCCCCAAGCGATATGTCACATCTGGAAAAAGTTTCCTCCTCTTCATATTGTACTTATTACAATGCGTATTGACTGGTGGAGTATGATAGGATTAGGGAAGAGTGGAGCCCCATAGCCCAAATTACAATGGGTCTGGATGCTAGCATTTATCCCTTACTTTTGTATATCTATTACACTGTGTTGGTTTGGCTAGAGAAAAATCTAATTTGGGTCAGCTATTCCTCAAATGAGAACTCTGGAGAAACAAATTGTTTTCAAATCAACTTAATTTACTTGTATTTAAAAATCTCAAGTCTTCCAGTACTTATCAGCTGCTGTATGTCCTGCAGGAAGTGGAGTATTCTTCCCAGTCTGACACAGTGCTCTCTGCTGCCACCTCTGTCCATGTCAGGAACTGTCCAGAGCAGCAGCAAATCCCCATAGAAAATCTTTTCGCTGGAGTACCCCTTTAAATGTTGGTCAGTATACTAATGTACAGTACAATACATATATTCCATATTCCTTCATGGTGACACACTGTGGGCGCATTATTACATTGGAAATACGGCTGTATTTTGTTATTATTTTACTGTATATGACCATCATACGCATGGCCCTGTGTGTCAGCACAGTGTAAGATGCTAACTAGTTCTTATATCTAAGAGATTCAAGGAGAATGGAGAGATAATATTCCTTCCACTAATTCCGCACCCGGCGACCTTGCGACCACCGCAGAACCCGTCGTCTGCTAATCTCTGCTGTGCATTAGCGTATGTGGATGTGCCGTCCCATCCTCCTCCCACACATATTACGAGTCTTGTTTTAATACTTCAGAGTTTCCTGACATATTTTTCAAGATAATGAGATTAAATGAAAGGAAACGATTTTTGAACCGTCTCCAAAAAGCTGTAAAGTGTTCTCTATTACTGTAATATAAGGATCATTTTTGTCACTTTAGAACGCGGGGGCAGCAGAATCAGCGGCTGTGTACGTGTATTAGGTATATACAAGGGCAAAAGTACACGGATATCCAAACAGTACATTCACATAGCCATGCTGAGCCTCTCCATTCATATGTATGGATTCTTTTACATTCTCAGTGGAAATCTACTTTAAAGGGGTTCTCCACAAATACAACTCTCTAGAGGAGAGTATATTGAGCACAGAGCTCCCTCTGCCACCGGGAAAGCCTGGCAGTAAGGGTTTAAAGGGGTTATCCAGCGCTACAAAAACATGGCCACTTTTCCCCCTACTGTTGTCTCCAGTTCAGGTGCGGTTTGCAATTAAGCTCCATTTACTTCAATGGAATTGAGTTTCAAAACCCCACCCAATCTGGAGACAACAGTAGGGGGAAAGTGGCCATGTTTTTGTAGCGCTGGATAACCCCTTTAATTTTTCTGCAGCTCCCCCACAGGGGAGAATAGGTATTACACAGTGCCCTTGTCAATCTAGTCCTCCAGAGCAAGACATGTTCCTTGTAACTGCTCTACTCTCTGGCCAAGACTTAAAGGGGTTGTAGCATGAAATAAAGTTGGCAAAATTTAGGCTATGTTCACACATCGTCAAAATTTTTATTGGACAGCAGTCGTTCAATGGCAAATAACAGCCGTTATTTTATTATAAAGGCCATTATTTGTATAATGACAGGTGATATTATAGTCATTTTGACAGTATGTGAACATGGCCTAGATATATACTACATACATATGTTTTTAGTCAAGTAACTTACATCCCTGTACTGTTTTTCTCCCCCATGGACCCAATCACTTTCCATTTTCCTCTTTAAACTGTGACCCTACTGTTGCCATGCAACACTGCACACACTCCCTGGCAATCCCAATTGCTTGCAGGCTCAGTGGAGACCAATTGCCAGTACTTCCTGGAGATTGCAGTTGAACTGAGCATGCCTGGGCCCCCTTAGTTGGTTGTAACAAAGGGCAGTAGGTTATCAAAACAAAGCAGGTTCATAGGGGATTGGTAAGTTTCTCTCTGTCTTTCTTTCTCTCTCTCTGTATAATGACAGGTGTTATTATAGTCATTTTAACAGTGCGTGAACATAGCCTACATATGTGTTACATACATACGTTTTTTGTCAAGTACTGTACTGTTTTTCTCCCCCATGGACCCAACCACTTCCTGTTTTCCTCTCTAAACTGTGACCCTACTGTTGCCTTGCAACACTGCACACACTTCCTCGCAATTTCAATGCTTGCAGGCTCAATGGAGACCAACAGCCCATACTTCCTGAAGATTGCAGTTTAACTGAACATTCCCTAATCCCTATAGAAAACCTCTCCTGCTCTCCATACTGGAAAGAATACACTACTTCCTGCAGGACATACAGCAGCTGATAAGTACTGGAAGACTTGAGATTTTTTAATAGAAGAAAATTACAAATTACCAGTTGATTTAAAAGAAAAAAAATTGGTAAAGTAGTATCAACTACTGTGTGCCATTTATAATGCCAGTGCCTACTTATATGGGACTTTTGGGCTTCAGACACCATGGTCCAGGCACTAGTGCCACCTGTACGCCCCCTATAGGTGCACATGGTTGGAGAAGCCATAGAAACAATAGCTCAGCATCAGGACTGTCCCTGAGAAGATCAGTGTTGGCATAATAACAGAACGAATATGCGTCTATTGATGGAACGTCATTGTATGTTTATGCCGGTACTGTTTAGTGTTTTGTGGCGCTGAATGATTCCTGGCTTGGCCATTGATTAAAGCGCCGGCTGCACATTAGGATACTGGAAACCTACCAAAGCAAGATGTCCAACCAGCTTGACGTCCTGTTGGCTGTGGTTGGTAATGACTGGAAACAAAGCGAATGTATCCTGCAGGCTGCACAAATGAGCTGAGGATGATGCACTACTCTCGTATCTGTCTACCCAATATGTTTCTCCAGATGAAACTAGCAAAATCCTAATGGGGACATATATAAAAACTTGTGCAAAGGAAATATGGAAATGTTACCAGGAGCAAAAGCCTTGTGTGCTATAGATTTCATATATATCCCATTAGGGCAGGGGTAGGGAACCTTGGCTCTCCAGCTGTTGCAAAACTACAACTCCCATCATGCCTGGACAGCCAAAGCTAAAGCTTTGGCTGTCCAGGCCTGATGGGAGTTGTAGTTTTGCAACAGCTGGAGAGCCAAGGTTCCCTACCCCTGCATTAGGGCATGCTTAGCTTATACAATCGGGGTCCCCAGTATACATTGTATTTGCATTGAAATTAATGAACACTATTGATATCCATTTATTACAACCTTGTCCCTTTCTGGTTCTCCCGCTGCGAGCTGGATTCCTATCAGCAATAAGCCTCCTAAAATCAGGGGCACTGCAATATATGACTGACTTGTCCGGGTGACAGAACTGAAACCTTTGGGTGTAAAATTGACTGTAGAGACTATAGGAAGTTTGAGGACCCACTAAAATGTTTCCGTAGGGTCTCTGGATGACACCAATCTTATGCTATCAAGGTGGCAACAAGGTGATTTTGCAAATCAACTAGTAACAGAAAGTGCCAGAGATTTATAATTTACTTCCATTAAAAAAATCTCAGGTCTTCTAGTACTTTATCAGCTGCTGTATGTCATAGACATTGACATGTAGGACATACAGCAGCTGATAAGTATTGGGACACTTGAGATTTTTTATCAGAAGTAAATTACACATCTATTACACTTTCTGGCAGCAGTTCATATGAAAGAAAACATTTTTCGCTGGAGTTGCCCTTTAACCTTCAAGTGCTGCCATGTTTTATCCTGGTCATGTTCCACCGTCTTGTTCTGCCGGTCTTGTACTGAATGGAGTCAGGACCTAAGGGAGTACTGCTAAGACATGGGAGATGATTGATACTATTACTTATGGTCCTTTTACACGGAACGATTATCGTTCGTTTTTGCATGATAATGATCGCATTTGAGCGATAATCGTTCCGTGTAAACGCTGCGAACGATCAAGCGACGAGCGAGAAATCGTTCATTTTGATCTTTCAACATGTTCTCAAATCGTCGCAAAAAATTCCGTGTGAACAGTCTTTCAACGATTTCAACCCATGTGTGAGATAGGCTTAAGCGATCCCAAAACGATTTGATGCTATGTTCAGTTAATTAAATGAAATCTGCTGCGGATCTGCTGCGGATCCGCAGCAGAAAATACGCTGCGGATCCGGTAAGTGTGAGCGTACCCTATAGGAGAATGTAATGAGCATGCTCTGTGTAAAGGTGCCTATGCAGATGGAGATGCTGAACTATGTCCATCCCCTATGGACAGAAAATGATACCTACCTGTTGTAAATGCACCTGCACATAGGAGAACTAAGGGCCCTATTCCACCGGACGATTATCATTCGCATAATCGCTAACGATTAACAATCTCATACGACCGCTACTGCGAAAGACCTGAAAACGTTCACTCATTTCCATGGAACGATCATCGTTACTTATGATCGTATTTGCGATCGTTTTTCTTCGCTATTTCTTCGCTATTGCGTTCGTATCTACTGCGAACGACCGAACGACGTCTTATTCAATGCGAACGATTTGCGAACGAGCAACGATAAAAATAGGTCCAGGTCTTATAAAGCGATCAACGATTTCTCGTTCGGTCGTTAATCGTGAACTGCATTTCAACCGAACGATTATCGTTTAGATTCGAACGATTTAACGCTAATCTGAACGATAATCGTCCGGTGGAATAGGGCCCTAAGTTATAAGACTTTCTATTGACTTGTATGGCGGAGTGTAGTGAGCATGCTCTTTCCAAAGTTGGGACGGGTTGAGTATTAGAGGTTGGATCTTGCAGGTTTTGTGCATAAATCAGGGGTAGGGAACCTTTGGCCTTCCAGCTATTGCAAAACTACAATTCCCATCATGCCTGGACAGCCTTTGGCTGTCCAGGCATGATGGGGATTGTAGTTTTGCAACAGCTGGAGGGCAGAAGGTTGGTACAAATAACCGTGTCAGACATCTTGACCTTGGTGCAAACACTAGCTCCTTCTCTGAGGATCCCTTCCTCCAGATCGGGGACATCTGCAGTGAACGTGCCGCCAGTCTGCGCTCTGCGGCTGGATCGCGTGGTGACACCAGGATCTGAAGAGCCGCGTTTCTGCCCTATTAAATTCACACTCAGAGCCTCCAAATTGCCATTTGCAAATATGCTTGAATATCTAGTGGTGACATGATATACTGCGAGAGAAATGGGATTTACAAAGTGCAATGAAGGATGAAGTGATACTTCATTTTCCAGTACTCTGAATTTACATTTCTATCGCTTCATATTGTGTTGTAGTCCTGAATAACTACCTCTGCAAACAGGTTATTTCCATTCCGCAGCCGACGCCGCCTCATTGAAATCCTTCTCCTTCTGAAATATTCGGCAAATAAGGTGAAAGCCGAGAGGAGCCGTGTGACTTCTGTACGTTCATCGGAGGTCAGCTGGGTGCACGGTGGCCGCCATCTTGTCTCCCTGCCATCCTCCTCCGTGGTGATTACAGGGTTAACGGCAGGCTGGCGCCTATGCTTTATGCCAACGTTTCAATGCGAAGTGCTTTGTGTTATTTTATCTATGGGAGCGGAGAGCTGATGCTGTGGCGGAGAGATTATGCTGAATTACTGCGGTGTATGATGGGAAAGCTAGAAAATGTGCAAAGTGATGAGACATTTCTCCGAGTGAGTGTGTCATATTCTGTTATATCATTTTCTATGCAGGGTACAGATGTGGCGTTGTTGCTTTTATGTCTATATTCATCTATAAGTATCAGTAACACTGTCATAGTACATCACTACATCAGTCTATGGGTATCTATAGTAGTCTATGAGTATCTATAGCAGTCTATGGGTATCTATAACAGTCTATGGGTATCTATAGCAGTCTATGGGTATCTATAGCAGTCTATGGGTATCTATAGTAGTCTATGGGTATCTATAGCAGTCTATGGGTACCTATAGCAGTCTATGGGTATCTATAGCAGTCTATGGGTATCTATAGCAGTCTATGGGTACTTATAGCAGTCTATGGGTATCTATAGTAGTCTATGGGTACCTATAGCAGTCTATGGGTATCTATAGCAGTCTATGGGTACCTATAACAGTCTATGGGTATCTATAGCAGTCTATGGGTATCTATAGCAGTCTATGGGTATCTATAACAGTCTATGGGTATCTATAGCAGTCTATGGGTATCTATAGCAGTCTATGGGTACCTATAGTAGTCTATGGGTATCTATAGCAGTCTATGGGTACCTATAGCAGTCTATGGGTATCTATAGCAGTCTATGGGTATCTATAGCAGTCTATGGGTACTTATAGCAGTCTATGGGTATCTATAGTAGTCTATGGGTACCTATAGCAGTCTATGGGTATCTATAGCAGTCTATGGGTACCTATAGCAGTCTATGGGTATCTATAGTACTCCGTCGGTACT
The DNA here is from genome assembly GCF_027789765.1 of Dendropsophus ebraccatus. Taxonomy (NCBI): domain Eukaryota; kingdom Metazoa; phylum Chordata; class Amphibia; order Anura; family Hylidae; genus Dendropsophus; species Dendropsophus ebraccatus. The sequence continues at coordinate 136,415,286 of NC_091459.1, read as the reverse complement.
TATAGCAGTCTATGGGTATCTATAGTAGTCTGTCGGTACTTATAGCAGTCTATGGGTATCTATAGTAGTCTGTCGGTACTTATAGCAGTCTATGGGTACCTATAGCAGTCTATGGGTATCTATAGTAGTCTGTTGATACTTATAGCAGTCTATGGGTACCTATAGCAGTCTATGGGTATCTATAGTAGTCTGTCGGTACTTATAGCAGTCTATGGGTATCTATAGCAGTCTATGGGTACCTATAGCAGTCTATGGGTATCTATAGTAGTCTATGGGTACTTATAGCAGTCTATGGGTATCTATAGTAGTCTGTCGGTACTTATAGCAGTCTATGGGTTTCTATAGTAGTCTATGGGTACTTATAACAGTCTATGGGTACCTATAGCAGTCTGTGTGTACTTTTAGCAGTCTATGGGTACCTATAGTAGTTTATAGGTACTTAATTATAGCAGTCAATGGGTACTTATAGCAGTCTATAGGTACTTATAGCAGTCTATGGGTACCTATAGTAGTCTATGGGTACTTATTGCAGTCTATTGGTACCTATAGTAGTCTATGGGTACTTATTGCAGTCTATTGGTACCTATAGTAGTCTATGGGTACTTATTGCAGTCTATGGGTACCTATAGTAGTCTATGGGTACTTATTGCAGTCTATGGGTACCTATAGTAGTCTATGGGTACTTATAGCAGTCTATGGGTACCTATAGTAGTCTATGGGTGCCTATAGCAGTCTATGGGTACTTATTGCAGTCTATGGGTACTTATAGCAGTCTAAAGGTACCTTTAGTAGTCTGTTGGTACCTATAGTAGCCTATAGTAGTGCAGGGGGCCCTGTCTACCTTCAGTATTGTTTCTTGGAGGAAATATGGATACGGAATATGTATGGCGACGAAATGATCTTTTACACCAATCTGTCCCATGGGTTAAGCTGGCCAAAGACACTATAAATATTGCTATTGATCAGAGGGATTGAATAATTAATCATTTGTATGTCTATTATATAGTATGATATATCACAGATAAATACATGCGGTGCAATGAGAATAACGTTGTATTGTGGGAAACAACTTTTTGCATTATGGGACCTTCCTGGTGAGCAAATGTTTATTGTGATATGGTCCAGTCCGCAGGTCTATGGTCTATGGGCTTGTCTCAGGGATAAACTACTTGTTCTAATGATCGGTCAAAACCTCGGACATGTCAAGTTTTTTTTCTATGGCAGATACACTTTAATCCCAGATTAAAGGAGCCACAACACTCACATGCCTGACTGTTGTGTGCCTTGTCATCTGTCACCAGAGGAGAGTGGGGAGGCCCCTATACTTATTAATTGGTGTGCCGATCCTTTCTGAAATAAACTTTAAAGAAGTTACACACATGGCCGCTTTCTTCCAGAAACAGCACCACTCCTGCCGTCATGTTTAGCTGTGGTTTTGCAGCTCAGTTCCATTGAAGTGAATGGAGCTGATTTGTAATACCACATGCAACTCAGGACAGGGGTGGCTCTGTTTTTGCATATAAGTGGCTGTGTTTTTTCTAATACTGGATAACTTCTTAATCAGTAGGGTTATGCTGTCCTATCTCAGGGTAGCATAAACTAGTGACTAGTAATGATACTAGTGGATCACTAATCCAGAGATATCTTTCTCAATAACATGGACAAGAAGTAGTCGTCTCCATTATGTGCATGATCTCAGTAGTCCTGGATATTCATGGGAAAAAGAAAACTCCACCCACCAGCTTCTGATTGGCAGTTATCTATCCATGCTGCGTATAAGCAGCCAACTGTCTATCAGCAGCTGGAGGGCGGGAGGAGGGGTGTGACAAGAATCCTATTCTCCTGCATATTAGGAGAACGGCTGAACAGAATGATGTAAGTAATACACCGATCTGTTCAGCATTTCTGTCACTAGTTTATGCTGCCCTCATTTAAGCTGGAATAAACCTAGTGACAGATTCCCTTTAACCTAATGTGTATGGCCAGTTCCTTGCATAGCAGGTGGCGAAGAGTACCAAGTACAGGAGAAATGTTGAAGTGGTTTACCCACCCACTGATCATAATGTTATGGCATGCCCCAACCTGATTTCAGCTTTCATGGCACGTATATGGGAACAACACTTGCTCCTTACCTCCCTCCCACCTTCCACAATTTTCTTAAGCCAATGTAAGAACCTGTGGAGGTGTATGTTTCTGTAGGTCCGTACCATGTTCATCTGGCCTGTATTACCTGAAGCTCTTCACATTTCTAAGCTGGCAGCAAATCCTGAGAAAAATGATTAGCTCATAATGGAGACGGCTCTCTGCCCCCCCTCCCCACATCACGATCACATAGCAATAGAGCAAAACAGCTTCTGTTACTAAACACCAGGTACCAAGGGGCCGCATTATTTACCGAGCGCTACGTTTGACTGATGGATGCCGGGCCGAGCAGTCTTATCACAGGGGGAATTAAAATCTAAAAAGCTGCTACCATTTCAGCCTTGTTTCCCGCATTCCCGCTAATACTATTTACTCTGCAGTGATTTTTTTTTTTCTTCTTTTTCTGACTCGCCACCTAGAGCAGCTTTCATTCTCAGCCAGTACGGAAAATCCCCCGAAACTGCGAAAGGAAAGAAAAATAAATAAAAAAATAACTAAAAACATATATATTTTTTTTTACTTAGCGGTAAATTTTATCGAGATGTTAAATTATTTGCAGTGCTGAAGGATGTATCGGAGCCACTTGGGGCCACTTACTGGTTATCAGGGTTGTTTTTCTCTTTTTTTCATAGCTTCTTTTTTTTTTTTGTTTAATTTTATCCCCACATTTATTTTGCTGCCTCTCGGATCCCGGTGTGTGCCAATTACTGACTGTCACTTGATCGAAGGGCACCGGTGTACGAGCGTATAACATGGTCTGCGGCTACAAAGCTCCTTTCATTAGCGAGATTAGTTAGTATGCCGTTAATAGATAGTTTATTGACATTCCGAGCACTAATCCCTATAAACCAAATAAACTGCAGTTTCAAAGGCGCCAGAGTCGCCCACCTGCCCGCTACAGAAAGTTTGTTTTTACTCTCAGGGCACAGACAAAACTTTTTTTTTTGTCTGTCTTGCCTGTCTTTGCTGTTATTAGTTCTGTTTTATTAGTTAGAGACATGATAAACAGTTTAATAAGTGGCGCGAGCTGCCTGGGTACAAGGCGTTATTAGATCAGTCTCCGCAGTGATCCGTTAATGTCAGAGGACGGGTGCACTTACCCTGCAGTTGTTGCTGTTAGGCCCCTGGAAGATTGGACTTTGCAGAGTCTCGATAACAAGGATTACTGGTGGAATTATTAGTACTTTGTGCCAAGGAAAACACCGTTAGGGTTCTATTAGACAAAGGGATTTTTAACGATTAACGATAAACTATCGCAAACGAGATTGTTTATTGTTAAAGGGGTACTCCATGGAAAATGAACTTTTCCCTTATGCACATGATAGGGAAAAAGAAGGAGATTGCGGGGCAAGTGTCCCTTGCAGTAAGGACTGTAATTGTTCTATATGATCTTTGGGGATTAACACTGACCCCAAGCCCACCCCGATACTATGATACTGTATTTCACTTTTTTCAGCCCCACTAAGAGTTTGAAGGGTCCATAATACTCCTAGTGCCTTACCACCATCTACACTAGTGTTCTGTTTGTCCTGACCTTCAGTTTTCTGTCTGTCGTGACCTTCATGCTACCTGAACCACAAGTCATTGGGAGATCCCCAATGGTTTCTGTCTGCCCCGCCAGCCCTCAGTGATCAATCTCTACCTGTACTCACACAGGGATAGATCTATTAATCATGACTGGTGTGATGGGGAGAAGTCACCGGGGACCACCCAATGGCTCGAGGTTCAGGCAGCATGAAAGTCATGCCTGGAAAGCTAGTCCAGTTTTAAAGGGGGGGGGTCACCCCCTTTAAGGAATATTTCATAGCCATGACAACTACAGAATTTGTGTTTTTGAAGATTTTTACATGGCATCTATGTCATATCGTTGCCTTTTATTGCGTCTATAGATGGTTGTGTTGCGAGTCTCATTCCGCTTTAACGCTATGAAATATCTGACCATTGGCAATCATTATGTCCATAGATGAGATGTAGCCCGGCATTGCCCTTCACTCCGTCTATGGACGCTCTTGTGTTCTTGTGTGGCTGCTTCTTGCAGCGGCAGTCGCCACACTTATGTACATCGATCTCCATCATCATAGTAATGGGGAGTCACTTCTTATCTGTCTTTTCATTGACTTCCATGACAGGTAGAGCCTGATCATTGCCTGATACCGGGGATGGCGCTGCGGCCTGGATCTTATCTGCTCCTTCATAAAGCTGTGACAATCAGATCCGCTTTGCAGCGTTGGGCTCCTTGTTTTTTTTCTTTGTTTTTTTTTTTTTTTATTTCCTGATTTTTTTATTTTTTGTTAGTAATCCTCCCCTGCTGTGTGCGGAGACCAGATAAATCAGGCCCGACGTTCGCTCTGTGCTCTGGGAATACTGAGATTTCCAGGTTCACACGCCATTTCTTCTCCTGTCATGTTAACAACATAAATCTTTCTGTACAACATGAAACATAGGACGATGACAAATCCTTTTTTCTTCCCGGTGCTGAAGCTTTAATAATAAAAGTGCATTAAGTTCTTGTACTTTATAAATGATAAATCAGCATCATATAGTGGCTCCGGGAACCCAGGATGGCTTTATTGAAGTGTTACTAGTGGAAATGTCCATATTTCTGAACAGGAATAAAGAAAACTAGCTGCTTTCTTCCAGAAACAGCGCCACACCTGTCCTCAGGTTATGTGCGGTATTACAGCTCAGCTCAATTAAAGGGAACAAAGCCGAATTGTAATATTAATATAATCATAATATAAACCAACAATATTGGGGCTGTCCCAATAACCCTTGTGCATATACAGTTAGACATATGAGATATATATATATATATATATATATATATATACTTATGGAGGAAGTAGAGGGGATCATAACAGCCAAGTAGGATCAGTCCCTGGGACCATTAGGACCATTTTTACTAGACCTGGCTTATCCTTGTAGTACATGATTGCGCACTGCACTTACTGACAGCAGCTCCCTGTGTACCTCATAGACCTAAAATCAGACTCTCCTCCTACAGGCTGGGCTGTCCTGCTCTATGGTGATTCTGTCCATAAGATAACCGACATGGAGGAGCCTGTGACTGTGGCCCACCCCCAGTATCCTCCATAGACATATACAGGCTCAGTGGTGTACACACTAGGGAACGGGGCATGGTCACATGCTCCTACATGTCAGCCATCTTATGGACAGAATCACCACAGAGCAGGGCAGCCCAGCCTGGAGGAGGGAAGTCGGATTTGAGCTCTATGAGGTACACAGGGAGCTGCTGTCAGTATATACAGTGACTACACTTACTAATACTGTACACTGAACAATTATACTATAAAGTGGCCAACCCCTTTAGGCTAAGAATTTCCTTACAGTGCTACAATATTCTTTATAGTTAAAGATCTCATATAAGGCATATAAGCTTGCTTGTTGTAGTACACTTTATATGGTGCTATTCCAGTACACTCCAGGTGGTGCTGTTGCAGTTCGCTATAGGTGGTGCTATTTCAGTACACTTCAATTGATGCTATTACAGTTCTCTTTAGGTGGTGTTATTGCAGTACACTGTAGGTGGTGGTATTGCAGTACACTTTAGGTGGTGTTATTGCAGTACACTGTAGGTGGTGGTATTGTACTACACTTTAGGTGATGCTATTGCAGTACATTTTAGGTGGTGTTATTGCAGTACACTGTAGGTGTGGTATTGCAGTACACTTCAATTGATGCTATTGCAATTCTCTTTAGGTGGTGTTATTGCAGTACACTGTAGGTGGTGGTATTGCAGTACACTGTAGGTGGTGGTATTGCAGTACACTGTAGGTGGTGGTATTGCAGTACACTTTAGGTGGTGTTATTGCAGTACACTGTAGGTGGTGCTATTGCAGTTCACTTTATTGCTTGAACATTCCACAACATAACTTGAAAAGTTTATACAATATAATTGTTAAAGAGTACCTGTCATCAAAAAAATATTTTGATAGGTCCCAATGCTGCCGAGAGCTGCGCCTAAACTGTCAGCTGATAGCTGACCGTTTAGTGTCACCCGTGGTGTACCCCCTGTAGAGGTCAAGCATCGGAGACTCTTTAAAAATCCACAGATGCTATTGCTGTACATTTTAGGTGGTGTTATTGCAGTACACTTTTTTGGTGCTATTGCAGTGCACTTTAGGTAGTGTTATTGCAGTACACGTTTTTGGTGTTTTTGCTGTACACTTTTTTGGTGTTATTGCAGTACACGTTTTTGGTGTTTTTGCTGTACACTTTTTTTGGTGTTATTGCAGTGCACTTTAGGTAGAGATATTGCAGTACACTTTTTTGGTGTTATTGCTGTACCCCTTTTTGGTGTTATTGCTGTACACTTTTTTGGTGTTATTGCTGTACACTTTAGGTGGTGTTATTGCAGTACACTTTAGGTGGTGTTATTGCTGTACACTTCATGTGGTTTTATTGCAGTACACTTTAGGCGGTGTTATTGCTGTACACTTTTTTGGTGTTATTGCAGTACACTTTAGGGGGTGTTATTGCAGTACACTTTAGGTAGTGTTATTGCTGTACACTTTTTTGGTGTTATTGCAGTACACTTTAGGTGTTATTGCTGTACACTTTTTTGCTGTTATTGCAGTACACTTTTTTGGTGTTATTGCAGTGCACTTTAGGTAGAGATATTGCAGTACACTTTTTTGGTGTTATTGCTGTACCCCTTTTTGGTGTTATTGCTGTACACTTTAGGTGGTGTTATTGCAGTACACTTTAGGTGGTGTTATTGCAGTACACTTCATGTGGTTTTATTGCAGTACACTTTAGGCGGTGTTATTGCTGTACACTTTTTTGGTGTTATTGCAGTACACTTTAGGTGTTATTGCTGTACACTTTTTTGGTGTTATTGCAGTACACTTTTTTGGTGTTATTGCAGTACACTTTAGGTGGTGTCATTGCAGTACACTTTAGGTGGTGTTACTTTTTTGGTGTTATTGCAGTACCCTTTAGGTGGTGTTATTGCAGTACACTTTACGTGGTGTTATTGCAGTACACTTGTTTGGTGTTATTGCAGTACACTTTAGGTGGTGTTATTGCTGTACACTTTTTTTGGTGTTATTGCAGTACACTTTAGGTGGTGTTATTGCAGGCTAGCCTGTGTCCTCTAACGGTTAACCGAGGGCACCAGGTTATCAATCAAAGCAGATACATGGGGTATTAGCGAGTCTATATCTCTCAAACAGTCCATTATCATAATGCACCAGTACAGACCTAGCTTGCTTTGTGACACCACCCCTTTAAGGCTGAACCGACCAGGCCGCACTGCTAGGCAGCCACCCTCACACTATATTCACTATGTCTTCAAATCTAAGAATTATATGATACATGATACTGTATATGAATAACTGTGACAATGAGGTTTTATTTATAACCGCCTAGACGTGCGTGGACGCCCTGCGGGGACACGTTTATTCTGGTATTATGATCACGGTCAGATTAAAGGATATGCCGTCTTATTCCATGTATTATTTAATAGGTAGTAAATCTGGTAATGAATGGGCAGGCCTGTCAGTCATGGATGGTCATCTAGTGTTTAATTATGAGTGGTAATTGAATGTTCTGAGTTACCGATGCTTCATTCATCACAGCAGGGAGGGTTCTGCCAGAGGTGATCATCTGTTACAGCCGGCCTCCTCTCCTTCTTCATGTTAATGTTATATTTACAGGTTGCTTAAATCCTTTTATCAAGAAGAGAACAGATGCGGGGCCCTCATTTAGAATATTTATCGATTAAGTGGAGATCAGCTACAAAGAGCGTCTCCCTCTCTGGAGGACCCAGCACGTCCGTGCAGTACATAATGATCACATTTACTACAACGGACATTGTGTAATGCTTTATTTCTCCTGTGGTCTTCCAGTACTGGTCTTCCAGTACTTATCAGCTGCTGTATGCCCTGCAGGAAGTAGTGTTTTCTTTCTAGTCTGACACAGTGCTCTCTGTCCGGTCCAGAGCAGCAGCAAATCCTTATAGAAAACCTCTCCTGCTCTGGACAGTTCCTGACATGGACAGAGGTGGCAGCAGAGACTGAGTCAGACTGGAAAGAATACACCATACGGCAGCTGATAAGTACTGGAACATTGGAGATTTTTTAAATAGAAGTACTTTACAAATTTCTTTGTGAAACCAGTTGATTTAAAAGAAAATAAATGTTGCTGGAGTGCCCCTTTAATTCATTTTTTCTAACCTTTCTAGTGTTCTATATAATATATATTTCCCATTATCACCACCCCAATTTATCATACCCCCCCCCGTTCCCACATGGCGGGCTGTCCCCATCTATGTCCACTTGAGTCCACCAATTTCTGTGACATGGCATCCCAGACAGCTGCCTATGCTACCTAATCTTTATCCTGTACCCTTAGGGCCCTATTCCACCGGACGATTATCGTTCAGATTATCGTTAAATTGTTTGAATGTAAACGATAATCGTTCGGTTGAAATGCAGTTAACGATTAACGACCGAACGAGAAATCATTGATCGCTTTATAAGACCTGGACCTATTTGTATCGTTGCTTGTTCGCAAAACGTTCGCATTGAATAAGACATCGTTCGGTCGTTCGCAATAGATACAAACGCAAAATAGCGATCGCAATTACGATCATAAGTAACGATTATCGTTTCATGGAAATGAGTGAACGTTTTCAGGTCTTTCGCAATAGCGGTCGTTTGAGATCGTTAATCGTTAACGATTATGCAAACTATAATCGTCCGGTGGAATTCGGCCCTAAGGCTGGGTTCACACTATGTTTTAGCAATCTGTTTTTTGCAACAACAAAAAAAAAAAAACGGATAAAAAACTGATGAGTGCATTAGTGTGAACCCAGCCTTACATTCCCTTTGACTATGAATGGTAGATGCGTATAACCATGGAGACTACTACCTCTAGTCTTTTCTGCTACTTGTGTGAATATAAATGTAAGCAGCTTTATTATTTGCTGTGACTTTTGCGCAGTCCTCGCTCTCGGGCGCTGTTTACTGACCTCTCCAGCCATTCGCTCCCCTCTTCTTCAATCAGGGTAATTTCAGCCGCGGCGAGCGCTCTCACCTCTACCTGAGGCTCTTCCCTTATAATCTAATAGTTTCAGTCAGTATGTGCAGCAGTCGGTTTACTAAATGAAGCAATCTGAGCCTTATTATCCAATGACAAACTCAAATTGATATCTAAATAGTTTATTGATGGACGGAGAATCCCATCATCCACCTGGTCCTCGTGAAATCCGCACTCGTGACGTCAATGGCGAAGACTTGACAAGAAAAAAAAGGGTTCTGCCATTTACCCCTATGTCCTATGTAATTATTCAATAATTGATTTGATGGAGCTATAAATAGGGACTTGTCATATCGGCCGTGTTCCTGGTTTCCTAAGGGGTTTTACGTCCGGCTGCAGCGCTGGATGAGCTCTGATTCTATAATGTACGGTATAGATTTAAAGGGTTTGATGGAGATGAAGATGGATCTGGGTATAATGAGAATTCGGGCAACTTTCTGATATATTTTGGGGAAGATACACTAATAAACTAATTCTTAGACAGAGTAAACTTAGACTAGACAGTCTATGCCAGATTTATTTTATTTTATTTTTTTGTTAATATTTGGTGCATCTTTAGACTGTCTAGTCTAACCTATTAGTTTGTTTTATGTGTTTTATGTGGCGCATTTAAAGGGGTAGTTTTAAATAGTTTTCAAATCAGCTGGCGTCAGAAATAAGTAAATTACTTCTATTTAAAAATATCAAGTCTTCTAGTACTTATCAGATGCTGTATGCCCTGCAGGAAGTGGTGTGTTCTTTCCAGTTTGACACAGTGCTCTCTGCTGCCACCTCTGTCCATGTCAGGAACTGCCTAGTGAAGTAGCAAATCCCCATAAAAAACTGTGAACAGTTCCTGACATGGACAGAGGTGGGAGCAGAGAGCACTGTGTCAGACTGGAAAGAATATACCACTTCCTGCAGGACATAAAGAAGTTGATAAGTACTGGAAGACTTGAGATTTTTAAAATAAAAGTAATTTGCACATTTGTTTAACTTTCTGTCACCAGTTGATTTGAAAAATAAAAAATAAAAAATAACCCTTTAAGCCATGCCCTTTAAGGAAATAGTCACACCAATTTTTTTTAGCCACGCCAAGCCGAACGTGGCACAGGAGTGTCTAAAAAGTATTTGCGGCGGTACAGGGCAATTTTTCATGCAGGTATATGTGCATTTCCAGGACTTGATTGATCACCTACCATCTATGTACCCAATCAATAGCAGTAGAGTAATAAAGATGGAGGCAGACAGCGCTGTACATGGCATAGTGGCCATGCTGGGTTACTGCAGCTCCGGTTCACATCAATAGAGGGGATACAGCTCTGCAAACAGGAAAAGACAAGGCGACTTATTATATTTGCAGGCGATTCCTCTAAGGGGAGATGCTGTTTAAGCTTTGTAATTTGTAGCGCGGCGCAGGCTATCCTCCTGTTCAGTCCAGTAAGCTCTGGAATATCCGCAATGGCTCGGTCACTGTTCCCTGATTTTATATACAGTGAAGTCCAGTAAACCGTATCTTGTAAGAGAAGGAGGCCCAGTCAATTCTATCTAAAAAAAAAAAAAGGCGTGCGGCTGCCGGAGAGCTGGATGTTTTACGAGCATCGAGCAAATTTCATTAGTGTGAATGTCAGAATGTGGTTTTGTTAGATTTTCCTCCTTAAGTCTTTGTGACAGGATTAACTCGGCTCTGCTTTTAAAGTTAACTATCCCGAGGTGCGAGGGCTGAAATAAATGGGCATGGTATGGGATTTATGTTCTATCACTAAGCAGCGGCGATGAGGTCTGCCCGGCCCATGGCACTCCGAGGATTCCGCTCCGGCTTCTATTCATTTAGGCCATATTACATCACTTTAGCGTCTAGATTTCTTTTATGAGGTGATGTCACTTTTAAGGGGTTGCACATTGGTCAGGATTTTCCACCAGGGTCTTGTAATTGTAGCGTGTAAATGAGTTTGAAAAACAAATTATGCTCCAGGATCACATTATATTTCCATATAACCACAGATGTTCAGTCCGATACATCTGGGGAATTTAGAGGCTAAATCAACACTTTGAACTCTTTGTCAGAGTCCTTAAAGGGGTATTCCATTAAATAAATATATATATATATATATATATATATATATATATATATATATATATATATATTACATATCTAATGATAGAAAAGTTATACAGATTTGTAAATTACTTTTATTTAAAAATTTTAATTATTCCAGTACTTATCAGCTTTTGTATGTCCTGAAGCAAGTGGATTATTCTTTCCAGTCTGACATACTGCTGTCTGCTGCCACCTCTGTCCATAAGAGGGACTGTCTATCCCCATAGAAAACCACTCCAGCTCTGGACAGTTCCTGACATGGACAGAGGTGGCAGCAGAGAACACTGTGTCAGACTGGAAAGAATACACCACTTCCGGCAGGACATACAGCAGCTGATAGAGTTTTTTAATAGAGGTCATTTACAAATCTGTAAAACGTTTTACACCAGTTGGAAAACATTTTTTTATTACCCTAGTAACCCCTTTCATGAACAGTAGGGCAGTGCTGCTGGGGCATTATACAGCTGAAAAATATCAGTAGGATTCCTGCCCCCACGAAGAAGGGGACGTAGTCTGTAGAATGGTTAGATAGGTAATACGTCATCATAACATCCACATATATACTTGACTTTCCAGCAGGACGTTGCCCACAGCATCATGCTACTTGTGTTTTTCCCATAGAGCAGGGATGGGGAACCTTCAGCTCTCCAGCTGCTACAAAGGCTGTCCAGGCATGATGGAAATTGTGGTTTTGCATCAGCTGGAGGGCCTAAGGTTCCCCTTGAAGGGATACAGCCCTGCATGCTCATATTCCTATTGGAGACACGTATAGTGGAGGACAGATGTCAGTATGGGCACTCTCAGCGCTCTGTGGCTACACAGTCCCATACACAGCAGCCTGCGAGCACTGACACCAACTCCTTTCCATCAATGCTCTGCTGTGGGACCAGACTACACGGACTGGCCTTCACTCCCCAGACACAGCCCTCCGACTATTGTAAAGTTCCATCATGCTTGGACATACTAACCCAAAGCTTTGGCTCTCCAGGCATGATGGGAATTGTGGTTGTGCAACAGCTGGCGGGCCGAAGGAACCCCATCCCTGGTTTTGCACTTAAGGGGCCCAGACCAAACCCACTCAGTCTCTGTTCAATTTCATTTGGGGAATAAGATCCCAGAAAGATCATTAGGGCCGTCTATGATGGAAAACCACGACTCGTAATTATACTTCCAGGGTTCCATTCTCGTGACCTTTTCGCTGACATCATCGAGGTATCCTCTTCATAGTAGCAGCACGATGCGGGCGGTAAATAAGCGCTCGGCTCATGATGGATTTGTGTGGCTATGGATGACTGGAATCCATCAACCATCCCTCGATATGATAGATTATTGAATTACATGGAAATAAGGGTCTTGGTTGGAAAGTATCAGAACAAGTCTACCCCCAGGCATGTACCCATCAAGACTCAGGATTCACTGATGCAATAGCGCAGACTTTAATCAATTTACTGGGAATTTATTATTGAGAGTAATCTTATTTCAAAACATTTCTGTTTCTTTTATTCACCATGACATCTGCTGTAAAGAAGTTTCCTCTTAGTGTTGCAAAAAACACTTCTGTCGACTTCTTAAACTTCGTCAAAATATGACTTTATAGACTGGGACTTATACGGTATTCCGATCTGACTGGGACTGGGACTTATAGAGTATTCCCATCTCAGGCATATCCTCGGGAGGTGGGACCCCCATCTATCTTCAGAACATGGGGTCCTTGCCCCCATGAGCCACAGAAGAGGAAAGATGCATAGCCATGCTACTAGTGCTTATACCCTATTACCATAAAAAATACACCATGACTGTGTTACACAACCATAGAAGAGCTATTAAAACATTTACCCTGTAGAGAAAACAGCACTCCCTCTCACCATAAGACACTGGATTTCACCAACAGTCCAAGTTAAATGGGTCTGGGAGTAGTACTAGATTTGATGCTTAAAGGGGTACTCCAATGGGGAAAAAAATCTTTCAAATCAACTGGTGTGAGAAAGTGCCAGAGATATGTAATTTACTTCTATTAAAAAATCTCCAGTCTTCCAGAACTTATCAGCTGCTGTATGTCCTGCAGGAAGGGGTGTATTCTTTCCAGTCTTACACACTGCTCTCTGCTGCCACCTCTGTCCATGTCAGGAACTGTCCAGAGCAGGAAAGGTTTTCTATGAAGATTTCCTACTACTCTGGACAGTTTCTGACATGGACAGAGGTGGCAGCAGAGAGCACTGTGTCAGACTGGAAAGAATACACCACTTCCTGCAGCTGATAAGTACTGGAAGACTGAAGATTTTTTAATAGAAGTAAATTACAAATCTCTGTCACTTTCTGGCACCAGTTGATTTGAAAGAAAACATTTTTTTGCAGGAATACCCCTTTAATGCCATAATGTGCCACAAAGGCACAGACCACCAATATCTAATGGAAAATATGGATATATAATGGTTCTTTCCAATGGGTTATCTCATCAGAATTCCCACTTTTCTATTTTTGGATGGAAGGACGTGATCATTCGGATCCGAGCAGGTGGAATCTACTGTCAAGGTGACCTCCACGATGTCCATAGGTCCTGACAGGGTGCATAGACATTGGTTTTCCTTATTCCTAGAACGCCAGGTCTTCATGTGCCATTCAGGCTGTGGTATTGTAATGTGGTCTATATGTCGAGGTTTACACTTCATTATCATCCTCTTCATGGTTCAGTTTAATCCGCTTGTCTTGCAAATGGCACCTGTAGTACACACTCGGAATATTAATACACAATGAGCATTTAATTTGTTCTCCAGCTTCAACATGTGAACTTCTGAAGCTCTTCAAGACATCTCATTTACATTTCCATTTTGCAATTTCCCTTTCTTATTTCCCAGTATTTTAAGAACATTGATTCTTTTGTAAATGTCTAAGCAACAATTGCTCTCTTCAAGTTGCTCTTTTCACCCGGCGTTGCCAGGCTTGTTGGTAGTGAGTGACAATCAGTCTGGATCTCAGTACAAAGTGACAGGGTCTGCTCTTGGGGTGACGACATGAAACTATATCTGCTCTCTGACTGGAGAGACGGACGGAATAATTACTTTTTCCATGGATGCAATGGCTTTTATAGCCTCGCTTACCAATTAATTTAACAAAAATAGTTGCTGAATAATTTCATAGTAACATAGAAGATTGTCGGCATAAAAAGACCACCTGGTCCATCTAGTCTGCCCTTATATGACTTCCTTTCTTACTATCTCACTATAAATATATGTTTATCCTTGGCAGATTTACTGTAGATTTACCTACCACATCTGCTGTCACTATACTTACCTACCACATCTGCTGTCACTATCCTTACCTACCACATCTGCTGTCACTATCCTTACCTACCACATCTGCTGTCACTATCCTTACCTACCAAACCTTCTCCTATGTCACTATCCTTACCTACCAAATCTTCTCTTATGTCACTATACTTACCTACCAAACCTTCTCCTATGTCACTATCCTTACCTACCAAACCTTCTCCTATGTCACTATACTTACCTACCAAACCTTCTCCTATGTCACTATCCTTACCTACCAAACCTTCTCCTATGTGACTATCCTTACCTACCAAACCTTCTCCTATGTCACTATCCTTACCTAACAAATCTTCTCTTATGTCACTATACTTACCTACCAAACCTTCTCCTATGTCACTATCCTTACCTACCAAACCATCTCCTATGTCACTATCCTTACCTACCAAACCTTCTCCTATGTCACTATTGTTACCTACCAAACCTTCTCCTATGTCACTATCCTTACCTACCAAATCTTCTCCTATGTCACTATCCTTACCTATCAACCCTTCTCCTATGTCACTATCCTTACCTACCAACCCTTCTCCTATGTCACTATCCTTACCTACCATACCTTCTCCTATGTCACTATCCTTACCTACCAAACCTTCTCCTATGTCACTATCCTTACCTACCAAATCTTCTCTTATGTCACTATACTTACCTACCAAACCTTCTCCTATGTCACTATCCTTACCTACCAAATCTTCTCTTATGTCACTATACTTACCTACCAAACCTTCTCCTATGTCACTATCCTTACCTACCAAACCTTCTCCTATGTCACTATCCTTACCTACCAAACCTTCTCCTATGAGATGCAGCTTCACACCCCTGCCTTCTACTTGTAAGACCTAAGAGGATGAAACCTATTACAAGGAAATGAGCTGAAGCTGCATCTTATAGGAATACACTGAGACTCTGCAGTGTGGGTTCTCTATCACTGGCCTTTCACCTGCTATAGTTAGATTGGATGCAGAACAGGGTATGTACAGTGATGGAACTATGCCCCATTTGCCTCTGCCCCAGTGGCAGATCAATTGAAATATATAGCACAAACAGCCCTAATAATTATTTAATAGCTGCTAGGACAAAAAAATGTGGAGTTCCTCCTTAGCATGAATATTGGATACCTTTTCTTGTGAGAATATCCTTGTCTTCGGCTCGGCTGTCTCCTACTGATCAAGTAAATCTACTGCAGAATACTCTTATCACTGAATACAGATGAATCCTACTCCTGCCATTAAAATAACATTACTGTTTAATTATACATATGTTATTTGGTAGTACACTGGCTCCTCAATAACACACACACTAGGAAAACAGCAAAGGATGAAAGCTGTCAATGTTCTGAACATCTTACCTTACTGATGTGCATGCCTTTCATCGCAACACAACGTCCCAGGATGGGGTGCCTGTCTGGTCCCATTGTCTGTAGTATTATTTCCCACCATAGTCATCTTCCTGCCAATGAATGATAATAATGAAGCCATTGTCATTAGTGGGTCCCTACATCGGCAGTCATGGTGTCCATAAATGAACGGTGATGTCACTGGAGCTTCCCGAGGTATCGGTGAAATAGGTATCCTTAAGTATGGTAAATTTGGAACCCTTCTATGGATACTTTTTCTTAAAAGACACCAATGTATGGAATGTTATAGTCTACTATTCCATTTTAGATTACTCACAGTTATACTTCGGCGGCTCCTTTTGGCCTCCGTCCAAATTCTTTTTTATGTTACGAGATGTACTTGGCACTATTTTGTCTGGTTAAAGTCCAGTTAAAGGGAACCAGTCAGAACATTTGTGCTAACTGGGCTCCCAGAACAGCTGCATAGACCTTGAAGCCAGGTCTCCTATGGTGTCGGGGGGTTCGGGCTCTGTAGGCTTCATGTCGGGTATAATGCTTTTTAATCCCATGCGCGAGGCACGGGAAAAGCCATGAACTAGTCATCTGGATGCATCATGGATGCCATTAAAGTCAATAGGGTCTATTGGGCTTCTTTGGTGTCCATCATGCAGATCTGCTAATCTGAGCAGATCACCAGTAGAACCAATGAAGCCTCCATACAGGTGTGAACCTAGCCTTACACCAAGAGCAGGACTAGGTATGGGGTTTAGGGATGAGCACAACATGAGCATGCTCAGGTCTGATCGTTCAGCATTTCAATACCGGTGGCTGAAGAAGTTGGATGCAACCTTAGGGAGTCCAGGAAAACATGGATACAGTCCTAGGCCATAGTCTGTATCCATGTTTTCCCAAACTCTTTAGGGCTGCATCCAACTTCTTCAGCTACCGGTATTCTCGAGTGCATGCTGCATTTTCAAATTGCGCTTATCTGTAGTGAGGTTTAGGCTGTGCCTACTCAGAAAACAAGATTCACCAGCAGTGTCGGACTGGGGTATCTGGGGCCCACCAGAGGAAATGATCCTAGGGGCCCACCAATGAAGAACCAGTGAGAAACCACATTCTCCAGTGCTTTGGTGGGGCAGCCCGACACTTTTAACCAGATTCACATGCACCAACAGCAAATATTTTGAAAATAGTGAAAAATGGAAACACAAACTATATTAAAATATTTTAGAATTTTTCACAACGATTAAAGCTTTAATAACCTCAGTAGCAGATTAATCATCACACATCATGACATTATCTATCCTGTACTATGAACACCATGCTAGTGCTGCTATAGTTACAGTGGGGTAGGGGGCCCAGACTTGGTGAACAGCCCGGGGCCTATGGTAAAGTTAATCCGCCCCTGAGTAACCTAAAGTTTCCCCCTACCCTAGTATGCGGTAGCTTCTCCTGAATATAGACAACCAATAAGAATACCCTATAATAGGCCTCCATAGGACCCCCTCACCTAGCACAGCCATAAGGAAGCGCTGCGCACTTTGCAGCCTGAGAGTCATTTTGGAGTAGAGGAGTGAAGGCAAAGACACTGATTTAATAGCCTGGATTGTATAGAGATAGTTAGATCTCTTCACTGTTATTAGCTCCTACAATGAGCTACTGTAGCAGCTCACGAGGAGCCGGCGATACAGAAATATAATTATATTTCCTTACTAATCTAATAAGGGGAGATAGCGGCAACAAGCTTGGTTAATTTCCCAGCTTGCAGCGGGAGCTGTTTTACAGCGCTCTTGCTGGGAATAAAGGCGAAGGAAGGTATGGCGGGGAAGTATTATAATTCTAATCTTGCTTTGCTAGCCAGCCAGAGATATCTCTCCTGTGCAGATTGAAGGGAGGTAATTCTGTATCTGTGGGAGGAATGGGGGAGAACTATCTCTGGTGTCACACCGGCAGGATTTCTTCCAGGCAGGAGAGGAGATTGGAAGACTCCAGATTAGGTTGTGATCAGCTAAGTGTGGGCAGGAGAGAACTCTTGGAGCAGTTCACACAGAGCACTTTGGCTTCCCTTATCTTGGAGAACACGTGTAGTTTATAAGCAACTAGCCGGAGTCTTAAAGGTCATGGGATGTATGGTCAACAGGTATGGGAGTATCTTGTTGGTCTCTGCTTGCAGTCATATAATACGGAATAAATCTCTCTCTTGGTCATGTGAAGGACACCCCTTATAATGCACAGTCATTCTTGTATCAAGTGTAATGGTGTGGTTCCCTGAACATCTGCGCCCATACTAAGCGGGGACTCCATGGTCCAATAGCCCGTTGTGGCTTGATACAAGATTGCCTATCGTCCGTCCGTCCCGATGTACCCCGGCAGTAGCTGCGGTGTCTCTTTCGTTCTATGTGCTGTATAGAGTTGTGCCTATATTTCTGCACAACTCTACTAGGTGAGTGCAACTCAACATTTCCGCCTATCGGTATCCCCTTTTTAAACTTATTACACTAGGAGGCGCCCCCGCCCTCTCCCCTCTTGTTTTTACAATGAACAGTCATGTAATAGCAAGAAGCAGTGATCCTAAAGGGGTATTCCATTCTAACATAACTTTTGATATGTTGCTGCCCATGGTGAGACTAACAATTTCTTCCATACTTGTTATTATCTATTCAGTCTCCTATCCCCAGTTCTCAGATGCTGCTTTCTGCTAAAGATACAAAAATCTGTGTGTGAGCTTTTCTCTCCGTCTCCACCTCCTCCCCCCTTCCATCTGAGACGCATGATGTAAACAAGTCCCTGGCAGGCTTCATCTGCAACATTGTAGCTTCTTTGTAATGCTTATATATTCTGTGGTTAGCCCCTTATCTTTGTGCCAACATTGGTGAATCCCCACTTTGTGCTCCTGTCTGTGGTTAGGTCCACACTTTGTGCTCCCATAGTTAGGGCCCTATTACACCGGATGATTATCGAGTGAAAAATCGTTATATTGTTAGAATTTAACCGTTCTGTGTAATTGCAGGCAACGTTTGTATGTCGTTGATCGTTGATTTGAATTTGAACCGAAAATTATGGCTAATCGTTCGCTAATCGTTCTCTGTAATTCCACATTCGTTCGTTCAAGTTCCGAATTTTTTCACTAATCGTTCACTGTAATTGCACATTGTCCATTGTTTTGCTGGGATCAGAAGGAATAAACGATCATAGTAACGATCACAATAACTAACGACCATCGTTCTGTGTAATATGGTAAACGATTTCAGGTCAACGATAAACAATCTCATTTGCAATCGTTTATCGTTAGTCCTTAATCGTTAAAAATCGCTCTGTGTAATAGGTCCCATAGAGCCCTTCTTTGTGTCCCTATATGTAGTTAGAATGTTAGTTGAAAGCATCGCTCCCCTGGGGATTTAGAGCATATCCCCTGGATCCCTAGGTAGGCCCTTGGCACCTCTTTTTACCACCAAGCCAAGAGGTGGCCACCAGCTTGGTTGGTGCCGATGGACACCAGAGACCAGCTGTGACCTGTTACAGCTTCCTCATTGGTAGTGGGTATAGAAATGGACATGTGATAAGTGCCAACCCACCATGCCATGGCCTGGGCATTCATATCCAGAGTGGGGAGTGGGAGTAGTAAACTTTGAGGAGAGGTTTGGGGAGTAGACTTCGTTCCTCTGCGATAAAAATGTATCATGCTTGTTGCTATATTGGAGATGATGGCCATTTTGCAACTTTTTTTTTTTCCTTTTTGCCAGCAGCGTGTTGTATTAAAAGGTCAGCTTGACATGCAGATATAGCTTCTCTTTTAAGAAACACTTAAACAGCATGACAACTTTTGCCCTGAAGGTGTTTAAATGTGTGGAAGGAAAATGATCACATTTGCAGCGTATGGTGTGAATTTCTCATCAAGAACAAGCTGCTCTTTTCAATTTAGGATGGATATTCCGAGCTTCTTTGATTAACCCTTTCTTCCCCTGCGGCTCCCCCAGTCATGTTTCATCTACAAATTACGGGAACGATCCGCGACACGTGCTACGCAGATGATCAAAACTCGGCGAAAAAGGCAAATTGAGATTTATTTTTTTTTTAATATCAATTTACTGTAAAAAGCACTTATTCATTTTTGGTCCTGTAAATATTCTTTTTCCTTCTCTATACATTAAGGTTATCATTTTGCATTATATATTATACTCAATGGTATAACTCTTAACCATTCAAATTTTTGCAAAAGAACCTCAAAGAGATATGGCTTAGGCCAATAGACAAGAAATAGGGTGGCTCTCATAGCTTTGAGGGTGTAACTAGAGAAGTGGTAGAGCTTTATTCATATTTCTTTAACACACTCTTAAAATGTTACTGTAGTTTTTTTTGTGTGGTTTTTTTTTTTTTGCAGAAATCAATAGTCCAGGCAATTTTAAGGAACTTTGCAATTGGGTTTATTAGGCAAATCTGCAATTATCTGCATTCAAAAAGACTTTCCCCAGGCCCCCCCCCCCTTTCTCATTCACTGCTCATTATCAGGAAATCTCGACTAGTTACATCAGTCAGGCCCTGTCTGTTCTATGGAGAGGGGAGGGAGGAGGAGGGAGATTAGTCACCAGCAGAGAACAAAGATTACACAGTGGGAGCTGTATGAAAGCCGGTATTCAGAGGTCAGAGAGGTCAGTGCTGACTTCAGAGGAGATAGCCCGGTGATGTAGCTGTAAATTAGCTCTTTGTTGTCCTGTTTTGGTGCCTCATCTCCCTCCACCCCTCCCCTCTCCATAGAAAACCATGAAGACAGAGGGGCGAGCTTCAACTGCTCTTTCATTATAAAAATGCATTTTTCGGCTAATAAACCCAATTACAAAGTTTCTTAAAATCACCTGTACTAATGATTTCTGCAAAAAAAAAGTTTGACGGCAGTGACACTTTAACAACTTAAATGGTCACTGTCATTTCAACCAATCTCCTTCCGTGTGATTTCCAATATTTTTGTAAATCACTCAAATAACATATAACTATAAAACTCCGGCCGGGATTTACGCAAGTTGCGGCCGGCTACATACGGTCCGCAAACTTACGCCCGTAAGCTACGTACGCTTCCCGAGCAGCGTACGTATCGATCTGACAGCGGTCTTTTACTTGGAAATCTTCGCCTAGCCCCGGACACCCCACAGAACCTTTTGGATCGGCAAATCAAAGTGTAATCATTTTTTACGGCGCCGCATACGATCCTGGCGTAAGTTTGTACGTAGTGTGAACTGTGCAGCCGTAGATCGTATACTTTCCATTGTACGCACACTACTTAAATCCCTGGCCGCTTATTCACGGTGCGCGCTACGGCCGGAAACTTACATAGTGTGAACATAGCCTAAACCAGTAAAACAGCTCTAAATCCTTAGCCACTAGCTGTCTCCCTTCGCTGCAATCTGGTATTCACTGTCTGTTGTTAAGGCACATCTGTCTCTGATAACAGCCTCAGCAAGACAGAACACAGAAAGTGGGGTAGGGGCTTAGCATGTGCTCTGTGCAGGAGACTGTGTACCTGAGTATGAGTTTCCAAAGGATCTGAACTGACCATGCAAGGTAAATCAAGGCTTCCCTTTCATCTCAGGAGTTCTTAGGTTAACCATTTCCTTGCATTGCTACTTCTGTTTATTTCCTTTCTGCTCACATAGCACCAACTAACACCTTCTCCCCTCACATGCAGTCTATAGCAGTGTACTGTGGAAAATTATCAGTATAAGAGCTAATATGGCGGCACTTCATGTTCACCGCATAACACCTGTAACTGTTAGAAATGTTAGAAATATCAATTTTACAGCCAACCTATAAGGTCATGATATAGAGAGCCTAATAATGAAAGTAATCATGTAAAGACTAGAAAGAGACTACCCCCAGTGATGGACAGATAGTGCTCGGGATATTGGCATTCTTCTTACTCCTGACCAATTGTCACTTCCTATACATACCATTTATTAATCAATGCCTGTAGGTTGGAATGACTTTTTATAGATAACGGCAGATGTTCTTTTTATAGCCTACCTCATCCTTTCGGAAGCCGAATGTTGTTACCGGAGAGGTTAGATGAATGGAAATGTTCTTAAACCGCAAGGGTAATGATTAACTCTTTCAGTGATGTAGGGTTTTTCTTATACCTTACAGGATTTGGACAGGTTCACATGATCATTTCGAAACTTTGTCTACCTGGTGGAAAGAGGATATCTCATGGTGGGACCAGCTCCTGTCCAAGAGTCCTAGGCTATGTCATGTGATCCCCTTTAGCCAATGATGTGACTTTCAGAGACTGACATGCATCAGGAGTCCATACTAGCCCAGTATCTATATACCCAGCCCAAGTCAGAGTGGCTGGTTGTCCAGAACCTGGCGCGCACCACCAACACCCTTCTAGCTACTCCATCGAAAGGGTTTACAAAAAAAAAATGCAGGAAATGGATATAGTAAAGGAGCTTCCCATAACGGACCCTTCTCTATTAGTCACAGCAAAAAATGGTAGATACAAAAAAAAAGATATTTCCCTCTGTCTATGCATTACACAGACACTGATTTTAGTAATGAAGAGAGAATGTAAGTGTAATACCCAATATGAGAGTGTGAGAAATGTAAGTGTAATACCCAATACTCCCTGTGGTGGCACTGTAGAGAACATTAAACTGTAATGCTAAATGAAAAATGATTACAGTGCAGCACTTTAGTATGGATTAGGAAACAAAGCTTCCTGCTTCATCTGCATAGCACCCATAGCCGGCATGAGACTCATCGCCATAGAATACCGTGCAGGCATTTAGATGTCCCATTGGAAATGAAAGTCATTTAAAAACATTAATATTGTGCACAGTGCTGCACTATAATCATTTTTTATATCTAACTTTACAGTGTGAGAGGCCGCCGCGGTTTTCACCTCCGTCATCCCTAGTGTGAACTTGGGTGGATTCTGGTCTAATTGAATGCATTCAGGTTAACACCCATGCATTTTCTGGAGTGAATTCTACCAGCACCTTAACGGTTAACTCTTTGCCTTGCCAGTGATTTACAGCCCTATCCTCCTGTCTAAGTGTTTGTCTTCCCCAATAACCTCTGAGACCGGGACCTGGCTTTCTTTAATACTCTAAGATTAGCTATCCTGATCTATTGGTCTCCTGGCCTTGACTTGTATCCCTGACTACGTGTTTGTCTCCTGATTTGGTCTGTATTTTTGTCCTCTGGTTGTTTGACTCTGGTTTGCCTCATTGATTCTGTTTATTGCCTAATGACTTTGTACTAGTATCTGCCTCTTTTGGTTTGACCCACACTTGCTGACCACCCGCCATTCTGTATATTTGTCCTTGTCTTGTAATTATCTCAAGTTTGTCTTGTATTTAAGTCATATCCTGTTCTACCTATATTTGCATAGGGGATGGCTCCAAGTTGTCCTGTGCCGCCTAGGACACATGGAGGCAAGTAAGCAGGGACAGCATCACCTGTGTGTACCCTGACCTGTCCTGACATACAGTTATACTTCATGGGAAAACCATGTGATGATCTATTTAGGTAACCCCAAAAGCAGAAGTGTTTTCTACAACCCATCAAGTATAACAAATCATAGATAGCGAAGTTCCCTTTAAGAGCGGCACATGAATTTCCCACATTCAGATAATGTATAGCATATCCCCATAGTCTGTTCTCTTGATTCTATTTATCTACAAGTGTACTGTTTGATGGTTTGCTGTACAGCTTTGCATTCACCGCACAGCACTTAACAATGTCTTTGTAAATGGCTGATTTTTTTTTTCTCCCTAACTTTCACAATGTAGTGGAATAGACAGCCTCCCCAATCCAAAGGTTATCTGTGTCTCTTTATTACAAAATAAGCCTTAGAGATTGCCATATGCTCCCGAGGGTTATGGAAGTGCATTCTGAATAGAGAGAATATTCTCCTTTTCAAGAAATGCGTCCTTGTTATAATGGCTCTGCCTGTGAAATTAGATTAATTTGCATCTTGTTGTAGCTATTATTGTTCAATTGGATACTAAGGGGATTGTGCGGAATAATAAAGTAGAGCAGAAAATATATCATAAAGAAAACTTATTGCAGAAGTTTGATACGGCTGCTTATTTGCTGGGAATTGGGCTTGTTCATTGGTTGGATTTACCTATATAACCCCCCCTCCTATGTGACCCACAATGGCCACCTTGTCTACTCTCTGCTCTTCCAGTTGTGGTCCCTCACCTATGAGGATTGTCTGTGGAATCTGCTCTGGGTTTACCAGGGCTACCAATGTAACATTGAAGGGGTTTTCTAGGCAAAATGGTAGATTATTGTGGGGCATATTATCCTACTAAGACTCCAACGTTAACCATTTTCATCCCTCACAGTCATCAATATCAGATCAGTTGGGTGCCGACATCCGTCACCCCACCTATTAGCTTATTGGCACAGTTGTGGCTCCAGAAAAAAACAGATCAGGAAGCAGACAGCTCCATACATTGTGTAGTGGCCATTATTGGTTACTGCAGCCTAGCACCCATTGAAGTGAAAAATAGCTGAGCTGCAGTAACTCAGAACAGCCACTAAACAATGTACGGAGCTATCTGCTTCCTGCTCTGTTTCACTGTGTATGGTGATGCTGTGGCTCTGGCCAATGGCTGAACGGCATGGGGTTTCTGAAACTGATGGGTTATCCTAGGGAAAGGCCATCAATAAATTTTGCCTGGAAAATCCCTTTAATTGAACTGGCTCCTCTGATCTCAATCTTTGGGGAGAATATTGGTCCAGCTCAGTTATGTAGTTCTGGGCTCTGTGGTTGGATTCTAACTCTACTCTTTAGCTAGTGCCATTACGTGTCGAAGAGCCTGATTTAGCCACAAAGTTTTTTTTTTATGGAAACTTGGGTTCATCTTATTATTAATAAGTGGTTCTTGCACTCGGTAGAACATAAAGAGATTTTTTTTCCTTCTTATTAAATGCAGCTTTACATTTTAATTTACATTAAAAGAAGAATCTTGGAGCGGTTACACAGTGGTCCACCTTTGACCGTCGAAATGTCTTTTCCTCTCCCTCAAGATCACAGCCAACACAATCCAGTTGCTATCTTCTTGAGGTTTTTCATTGAGCCCTTTGTGAAATCTGAATGTATTTGTACTTGTAATATGAATGACATGAGATGCCATGCTCTTTGAATACTTGTTAGTAAACCTGCTGTGCGGTTCCTACATCCCAGGACCATTCAATTCCAAGTCCTTTGTACCGTAACGGATTCTTTGTTGCAGGACGAAAAGAGGCAAGGAGCTGCTATCGCAGATAAAGTTTGACACTGAATTTTCTTTTGCAGCATTCTGCTGAATTGTTGGCCGTGGTCCGCCTTCCCTTCATCCATCCAAGCTATCTGCTCAATATTGTTGACAATGAGGAGCTGATAAAGTCATCGGAGGCTTGTCGGGATTTAGTCAATGAGGCAAAAAGATATCACATGCTTCCTCACGCCCGGCAAGAAATGCAAACTCCCCGCACAAGGCCAAGACTATCGGCAGGTAATGGAAATGGTGACAACAATTGACTATTCTTCATTGGCTGTGTCAGATTGGATGGACGTTAATCTAGTCAACTGTTGAGTAAAGCTTTTAGCTAAGCACGGGCATAAAGTGAGTTGTATCTTCTGTGGTCTTCAAAGTAGAAGACAACCACATGGAAGACGGAGAGAGTTATAGAGTTCTCATGACTAGACATGATCGAACATCGGAAAATCTTAGGTTCTATAGAATTTGAACCTTGTCGAACCTTTCACATTTGATTCCCGATGCCTTCCCGGTCCGTGGGGAAGGAGACAGCCCGGGTACCGCCTGGAATTCCGGGATTCAGCCTATTACCTAGGCTGAATCCCGGAATTCCAGGCGGTACCCAGGCTGTCTCCTCCTTCCCCACAGACCGGGAAGGCATCGGGAATCAAATGCGGAAGGTTCAACAAGGTTTGAGTTCTATAGAACCTAAGATTTTCCGATGTTCGATCATGTCTACTCATGACCAAATGAATTGTTATTGGAGAACATCAAGACTTGGCCATAGGCTATGTTCCCACTTCAAGAACATATTGGGGAAGGCAGCAATGATCGTGATCATTAATATCGGCCATGTTTGCCCATTATGTTCCCAAAGTGGGAACATAGCCTCACACATTTTAGCCCATATTGACTTGTCTTGTAATGTATTCGTCCTTCCTTTGCAGGTGTGGCTGAAGTGATCGTTTTAGTTGGGGGTCGGCAAATGATTGGAATGAATCAGAGGACACTGACAGCTGTCAATTGCTTAAACCCTCAAATCAATAAATGGTATCCTCTGGCGAGCCTACCCTTCTATGACCGGGAATTTTTCAGTGTTGTGAGCGCAGGAGACAACATCTATCTATCAGGTAAGAAATGTATTTACAGAACAATAATCTATTACCATAACATGTCAGATACGCTTTAGTATGGATCACCTTGGTCATTATGAAAATTCAGTTTTACATTTTCTGGTGACCATTCTCCACTATTAAGGTCCTTCATGGAATTTTCTTTATTTTAACTTAATGGACCTATTTCAGATGTGGTGGGGTTCAGAATAGATGAAAGCTTAGTATTCTTTTCACAAAATGTTTCCATCTGAAATGTTGTCATGTCAGGTTGAACAGTCCATTACTCTGAATGGGGGCATGGTGCCCATTTAAATGAATAGATGCCTATCTGTTGAGTCTGCAGAGATGTTCTTAGTAGTAGATTTCCATTACGGCTAATAGAGGGGAGTCCTAAGTCTATATCCATGTTTTCCAGGACTCCCTGGGGCTGTATCCAACTTTTTCATCCACTTAATCGTAATCAATTGTTAAAATTTCCGACTCCGGATGAACTCTAGCATGCTTAGGCTGCTCTCATCTCCCCGATCCCCCAAGAATTAGAGAGATTTTTCATTTCCTCTGTATGTCTGAATCTGCCCCGACCCTCCTGTTACTGAAACACAGTGGTAGTACGGTCTTTTAAAAAAGCATCATATTAATAAGTATTGATTTTTTATCCATTTTAAACCCTTTAATAGGGAACCTGTCATTAGTTTCTTGCTTTCCGAATCACAGGCAGAATAAAGAGTGAACAGGTTATTCTGTTGCAAGATTTGTTCTGCAGTGCTGCAGTGCTCATAGCTTAAAGGGGTAGTTCACCCCAAAAAATTTTCTTTCAAATCAACTGCTGCCATGAAGTGCCAGAAATTTGCAATTTACTTCTATTAAAAAATCTCAAGCCTTCCAGTACTTATCAGCTGCTGTATGCCCAACAGGAAGTTGTATTATTTCCAGTCTGGAGAGCAGGAGAGGTTTTCTATGGGGATTTGCTACTGCTCTGGACAGTTCCTGACATGGACAAAGGAGGCAACAGAGAGCACTGTGTGAGACTGGAAAGAAAACACCACTTCCTGCTGGACACACAGCAGCTGATAAGTACTGGAAGACTTAAGATTTTTTAATAGTGAATTACAAATCTCTGGCACTTCATGGCACCAGTTGATTTGAAAGAAATTTTTTTTGGGTGGACTACCCCTTTAAAATCTGTCCAGAAACAGAACTTTGACTCTGTTGGTCCCAGCCAGCTTTACCCTCCTCCAATGGACTTCATTGGTAGCTGAAATTTGGAGAGATCCATATATAAATAGAAAGAAGTCATCTCAGTTTACCCCATGCCTGGGTATCACACCTAGTGTCCACATAAGTCCACAAAAGAAAAACTGGATACCGATATCGTCCTTCCATATAAAAAAAAATTCCACTTTATTAATCCAATTTGTTAAAACCCGCTTTATTTTAGGGTCTCTAAAGCGGAAAAAACTGAGGCTGAAAAGTATAAATCCAGATGCCTCATGTCACATGCGTTACTTTGCATCCTTGTAGAACTCATCGTATAATGGATTTTAAAAAGTTTGGTTCATAAAGTGAAATTTTTAGTCGAAGGGCGACTTTTTTTTTTCCGTGTTGGGGCTTGGAGGAACTGTCTGGGACCATTCTGGTGACTCAAAGTCACTTATAGTATGATTAGGGCTCAGTGTTTTGGATGAACCGTGCACAGTTGTCCCCGGTTCATGCTCCCTGTGGTTCGGGCAGCAGTAATCTAATGACAGGTTCCCTTTAAACGTTCTGCAGGAGCTATTGTTGGTGTGATAGCTACTTTGAGCTTATGGAAAGATACCTAGAAGCTAAGCAGACTGCAGGTAAATGAACCCCCGCCTACAGTTTTCTGCAAGTGTTTTTTCTCTTGACTGAATGCAGAGTCAGGTAAATCAGGATGGACGAAGCACAATAAAACTAAATATCTCATTCTGGGCCTTCTCTGCTTCATGCGAACCTCCCAAGGAGCTCCATCAGTAGAGACATTAAAATGTTATACATCCTATAGCATTTATGTTATGGGCTTAGCGATCCTTAGCACATAGGGGGGTCCGCTCATGAAAGCTTTATGTTTACGCGCTCGATAAAAGTCTTATTATGTTATTGTATTCATCAGAGCGTCTGCACTTCTTCATTGCGAGCTTGTCTTGTGCGAGATGAGCCCTTGATGAACAAGCTTTAAAGTCTTTATGTTTTCATGTAGGTCAGTGGGGACCACAGTGCAGATGGTATTAAACTGATCCTAGTTTTAAGTCTGTATTAAAGCTAAGGATAAAGTCATTACATTGCATTATTTATCCTTCCATACACAATCCCTTGCCTATTGGTCAACTGGCTGGTGGATAGCCCAGCCAAGCAAGAAAATACACTTGGAGGAGGATAAGGATAAGACTTGTTTGGGCCGTGTGTGTGTTTTTTGTGCGTATTTGTCTGCAGGCTAATTAAATTCTATTGCTCCAGCTTCTTAATGAGGATCTGCCCAAACCAATTCTCTGCATTAGAGGCGGCTCAGACAGCGAGGAAGCATTTGTAGAATAAGAAATGCTAATCAGCTCCACAGGATCCAACGCTAGCTGGAGAAAGCTTTAGGCAGGCTTATTCTCAGCGGCATCGAGTCGGAGGCATCCATGGCTTGCTCCAGGCAGGCTGCACTCGGGGATCTCGCTTCACTTTTCCCTATAAGTACATTTTCCTAAGTACTCAATTCTTACATCAGTTTATTGCTGATTAACCCTTGCCGATTTCTATTCAGTTGATGGAAATGACAGGTTGTGATGTCCCGTTGTTTTATGGAAGGGATACCAGTTTGGAGCAACGTATTCATAGGGGTTCTTGACTGTTCTTCTGGAATACTGCCCAAAGTGATCAACTATGCTGGCCCCATGCCACACATAACCACCAGCCCATCTCCTTCTCTATAATAAAGAAGCTACTCCAACCTTGAGAGGTCCTCCAACACTCCCTTAGTGAACAAATCCACTTTGGCCTACTGTTCACCAACAGTGATGAGCAAACTTGCAGAAAGTTTGGGTTTGATTGATCCCCATTGGTTGTCATTTGACTCCCGGTGGCTGGAGAAATTGGATGCCGCCTTAGGGAGTCCTGGAAAACAAAGGCCATAGGCTGTATCCATATTTTCCTGGCAGCACTAGGGCTGCATCAATCTTCTCCAGCCATCAGGAGTCAAATGCTGAATATTCGGGTTCGGCTGAATCCAAACTTTCGGCAAGTTTGTTCATCACTATTCACCAATGTCTCACCAATTCATAGACTCTATGCTTTGTCATTCTCCATTTCAACCACCTTTATTTTACAATAAAAGCAGGGAGTTATCATCCGGTCCCTGGTCACTTTATTAGCTGCTAGTTAAAGAGAAGCGATCTGATCCTTACTTCTTCCAGATGGCTACAGAAGGCTCAAGTCATCACATGGAGACTTACCAACTTGACAGAAAATCCCTGTATACCGTACCGAGTTCTTCTACCATAGAGCAGGTTATCTCTTCGAGCATGGGCCGATCCTCCGCCTAGTCAACACAAGGAGCTCTAAATATGATCCCGATGGGTCCAATTCCCAGGCCATCTTCAAATTGGGATTTAACATTGTAATACATTGATACTGTTTATTTTCTCATTCGCAATAATCTTGTATATAAAAAAAAGTAAAGATCCTGGATCCCTGATGCTTTTTACACAGGCCAATTATGGTGCATGCGCCCTCCTAGGGATGCCAATTGAGCAGATAAATGACCTGTTTTGAGGGACCTTTAGGCTCTGCCTAGTTATAGTAGAATTTAGCTCCTATTGTTCTATAGAAGATGGAACCTACTCACCCACTTCCTCCTTGTTTTCCTTTAGGGGGCATGGAATCCGGAGTGACGCTTGCAGACGTGTGGTGCTATATGTCCTTACTCGATAACTGGAATCTAGTCTCCAGGATGATTGTTCCAAGGTGTCGGCACAACAGCCTGGTATATGATGGAAAAATCTATACAATTGGTGGCCTTGGAGTAGCTGGCAATGTTGACCACGTCGAAAGGTAAGAGATTTTCTTGAATGTTTTACTTCCTATAATTTAGAGTACAAAAAGAACATGGGTGCTTTTGGTGTAGTAAACTAGTGGCAGTCTAGCAAACAAAATCTGGGGATATCAGAAACCACTCACCTTGTCAGGTTGTGCAAGGATAGGCCCAACACTATACAGTGCTTGTATATCAATCAGAACCAATGCAGCTTATAATGGACCACCAATGATGTAGAACCAATGGTAAGTAGACATAGAATAATCGAACCAGGCTCAGGCTCGATGGAGAAGGTGAGCACAAATGATCACACCAAAGACGTTCCAGTACGATCAATGTAGGAGGCCATGGACGTCTCAGTATAATACAACCATGGAAGGATTTATTGACCATTCATCGAGTTTCGGCTTTATAAATAGTGCAGAGCTTTTCTGAGGATGGCTCTTCCACACTTTTGTGTAATCTTTTGTGCTTACTTTTCCGAGAGGATTTAGCCTGGTACAAGTTCGATTACTCTACTTCCTATGATTTTTAATTTTGTTACGTTAGTCAATTTAGTGAAGTCTAGTAACCTACACCGAGACACGTAGCAAAGAGGGTATTTATAATCATGACATACACTATTATGTGTGGAGGGAATGCCATTGGAGATGGTAGGAAAATATTGTTGCCTATAACAGAGTAATACTGCTTAATGGTCGACAGTGGGCAAGAGGTTTCTCCCCATCCTGCAACCCCAACCTCCTAAGAGCCTATTACTTGGGGCCTCAGTTAGGCAGACACCAAAGCACAGAAAGGTAAATCTTAAGGTACCCATACAACTTCAGTCTACCTCTTCTCATACACACTAGCTTAACACTCATGTGCTGTCAATGGAGAGTGTAGGGGTAAGCTGCTTCCAGAGAGCTCTAGCGACTGCTTATTTCTCAGAGAATAAAAGGGTCAGGCAGTGCAAATCTGACATGCACAACCTCATCTGTTGGGGGGAAAGTCAGGAGCCCCTTCCCCATACACTTTTACCAGTTGGCTATCCGGCCAGACTTGGCAGATTTGTCTGACTTTAGACAAAAGGGTATTGGCCTTGGCAGGAGGTGACACTTATCTTTGACCTTTGTGGCACTCTCCCCTTTTCAGTGGGCTTAAAATCGGTTTGTTTTGTTTTTTTATGCCTATATAGATGGCCCTTTTGACCTTTTCTTGACCTGACCCTAGGTGATTGAGTCTGCTTTAACCACAGATACTATTGTATGAGAATTTGTTATTAAAAAAAAAAAACTCTTTTAGGAAAAGTGACTATGACACGATGCCAATATTGAAATTTGAAACTTTTTTGAGGATTTTCCCCATTGCTAGAAATGGAGAGTATTTCTTCTACCGGAGAGTGCAGCAAATGATATGCATTTCACTTGTGTTTGTTAAAAAATGACTTCTTTGTGACAGATTTAGTGTATCCATAAATATCTCACCACCGCAGTATATCCGGCAAATATAGATGTTCCATCTGTGCCGTAATGAACATTTTAATTAGTTAATATCAAAACTTTAGGTTACTGTGTAAATGTGTTCTTATGATCTCCCGCTGGGTCCTCAAGGCCCCAGTAAGAGGCTGCAAAGGAGTTAAAGTCTGTCCAATTAGGGCGTTTTTTACATAATATCCCACCGAGCCCTGGTTTCTATATCTTTTGCATTACTCAACAGGGACCCTGTAAACCTTTCTGATGGGATTTGCAAGGCTTGAAGTTATAATTAATCTACAGTTATCTGTGCGGTGATTTATGAGCAGAGACAGCGCAGGAAAAAAAAAAACAGACTAATATTATACGTCCCATCTGGTTTATTCTTTGAGATCAAATATTTTTACAGAGAAAAAAAAGGGGGGGTTAATTGGATTTTCTAATCTGACTTTTTGATGTGCCCATGGCCATAAAATTGACATTCTGAACAAAATTATGCCACAAGGCAATTACTGGAGGAAATTCACACACGGAGGCGCGTGCGCATGGCCTGCCTGTGAAGTGATGGTGAAGAGGAGGCAGGAACTTCTTATTCCAGGGGGCAAAGCGGCAACCCTACCAAGGTGGATGGTATAATAAAGTGCCAGGAGCATAGACGAGGCCTTGTTAAAGGGATAGGCATTCATTAATCTTAATTGGACATATCTAAATTACTCTTAAAGGGAACCCACACTATGAAAATGCTACCTGAGCTATCAGCATCATGTTATAGAGCAGAAGGAGCTGAGTGGATTGATATATAACTTTATGGGAAAAGATTCAGTATAACTTGTAATTTATTGATCGAAATCTCTGATGTTTCCATGCTAAAGAGTCCAGTCCATTGAGTGACACCGCCCACTGGACTCCTTAACACAGAATGAGCAGGGATTTCAAAATTTTACAAGTTATACTGCATCTTTTCCCACAAAGATATATATCAATCTGCTCAGCTCCTTTTGCTCTATAACATGACGGTGATCGTTTACATAGCATTGTCTTGGTGACAGGTTCCCTTTAAGGCCGTATGACATGGCCCGATGTTCTGGGAGAAGCGAGGGCAACCTGACAGCTCAGCGCTCACTTCCCATTCGTTCTTAGCTTTCTGCCTGTGCTGTTACGCGCACAGACAGCGACTGGAGAGCAGCGAGAGAGGCCATCCAAACAACTCCTAGATCATTCAGGCGATCCATTAAAGTCAGTGGTGATCTGCTGCCGCCACTCCTATTACACTCAACCGCTAACCATCACTACACAAATCGGGATCTTTCAACCTGTTAATAAACCACAAGCAGCCGTCATCCTGCATGTCAGCTGATCATGGCCTTTCAACATGGCCTATAATCATTTAGAGTGATAGGGCCTTTAATCCTGTAAGGAATCTGTCTTTTGTGTTAAAGTGGCAATGTCATTTAAAATTTTTTTTCCAAAAATCAATAGTACAGGCTATTTAAAGAAACGTTGAAATTGGGTTTATTAGCAGAAAAATGCATTTTTATCATGAAAAAGCAGTCTTCATTGTTCTCCATGGAGAGGGGGGGGGGGGTGGAGGGAGATGAGGCACCAAAACAGGACCACAAAGAGTAAATTTATAGCTACATCACCGGGCTATCTCCTCTGAAGTCAGCACTGACCTCTCTGACCTCTGAATAGCAGCTTTCACACAGGTCCCGCTGTGTAATCCTTTGTTCTCTGCTCTCTTCTGGTGACTAATCTCCCCCCTCCCCCCTCCATAGGTTACACAGGGCTCGACTGATGTAAACCAGTCGAGATTTCCTGATAATGAGCAGTGAATGAGACAGAGAGGGGGGGGGTGACCTAGGGAAAGTATTTTTGAATGCAGATAATGGCATATTTGCCTAATAAACCCAATTACAAAGTTTATTAAAATCGCCTGTACAAAAAAATGAAACAACAGTGACACTTTAAGACAGAACATATCAATTTTAGTTGCCCTCATGTTGCAGTTTTTTGGTGCTTGTACCCCATCGATCATGAGGGGAGACCGTCCATGTCCCCCTGGTTAAACAGAGTAGT
Source organism: Dendropsophus ebraccatus (assembly GCF_027789765.1). Taxonomy (NCBI): domain Eukaryota; kingdom Metazoa; phylum Chordata; class Amphibia; order Anura; family Hylidae; genus Dendropsophus; species Dendropsophus ebraccatus. Next base: position 136,381,417 of record NC_091459.1, on the reverse strand, counting down.
GGTCAGACATGCATGCCCTCACTCTATCCAACTCAAACCCATATTCTTAAATGAAGCAAAAGCAAGCGACCAACTACACAGGACCCTGTATTAGTGATTGGTGGGGGTCCCAGCGGTCAAACCCCTACTATTCAGACACTCATTACAAATAAGCTGATCAGAGGCTCCCACTGGGAGGTTTAATCCATGGTCAATTGTTATCGTCAGAGGGCATCTGGCAGAATTGAGATACCACACACAACCTGAGAACAGGGGTGGAGCTGTTTTTGAAAGTAAAAATTTTTTCTAATCCTGAATACCCCCTTTAACCCCCTTGATACCATAGTCAATAATGACTGTGATATCTAGGTAGTTAGATGGCTTATGATGATCCTTTCTGTCCTGCTTCCTACACCCTGCCACACAATAGCCTGTTGTTTGGTCGTCATAGCAGCCATGGGCCTAGTTAAAGGGGTATTCCCCCCAAAATTATTTTTGCATTAATACGTTGCCCACCTGTAGCTTTCCATCTTTTCAATATAAAGTTATTAAGGATTCTGCACAGTTTTGCTGTTATCTAGGTGCCCCCACCCCCACGGATTGCATAGAATCATCAGCTCTCAGTCCACTCCGACACGCTCCCTGCTCCTGGCCCGCACCCTCCGAGACGGCATCACGTGTCCTCCTTCTCTTCAATGGGCCGGGTTAGCGCTTCTATCCCAGCCAATCTGAAGTGAAGGAGGACACTGACGGCGGTGGCTGCTGTTAGAGAGGAAGACAGTGATCAATCAGTGCAGCTGTCACTGACTCCTTCTCTAACAGCAGTCACCGGTACCGTGTGCCCCCCCCCCCCAGCCCCAGAGCTCACCCCCTGACTGTGACCCGTCACCCCCCCCCCCCCTCCCCCCGTCCTTCAATTGCTGAGAGCCGCGGGGCTCACTGTCCCCCGTCACTTGCGGCTGCTGGGCTTACCGGCGGCACCCCCCAGCCCCCCCCCCCCCCGTCCATCAATTGATCAGAGCCGCTCGCCCGCGGCGCTTCCCGTCCATCAATTGTTCCGCAAACCCCCCCCCCCCCATTCGCCCATGCCTCACTGTCCCCCCGTCACATGCGGTCATGTGCACCGTCTCACCATCTCAGCTCTGCTATGCCATCACCATCTCAGCTCTGCTACACTGTCTCACCATCTCAGCTCTGCTATGCCATCACCATCTCAGCTTTACTATGCCATCACCATCTCAGCTCTGCTATGCCATCACCATCTCAGCTCTGCTACACCATCTCAGCTCTGCTATGCCATCACCATCTCAGTTCTGCTATGCCATCACCATCTCAGCTCTGCTACACTGTCTCACCACCTCAGCTCTGCTATGCCATCACCATCTCAGCTCTGCTACGCCGCCATCATCATCTCAGTTATGCTACGCCATCACCATCTCAGCTCTGCTACTTCATCATCAGACATAAGCATTACATGATGGGAAATGTAGTTTCCTATCTTGATTATAGACCATGTTTTAGAAAAACTTGTAACTCAGGAACGGCAGCAGCTAGAAAGACGGGGGATGGCTCAAAATACTCAGGGGGGCTTGGTGAGTAAGAATAGCTAGGTTTGGGGGCATTACATTTTTTTTGCTTGAGGCCTGCCAGAAAGACTTAGGAGGAGATCGTGAATATAACAGTATACTGCAATACAAAAAAAAATTGCAGTGTACTCTACAAGTTATTGCAAACAGCACAGTCCACATGAAAACAGTCCTCCACTCCAAAGATGAAAAAAAAAGTAGTAAAATATGTCAAAAACAATATACATGCGGTATCACTGTAATCATACTAAACAGCAGAATGAACTTAAAGGGGTATTGCAGTATAAAAACATTGTTAGATGGTGCACCATCAGTAGGTTCTCCTCACCTCCTGCTGCAGCTCCTTCGTGGTCTTCATTGTTCTTGCCTTCTGCTTGCATCCAAGACAAAACATGAGAACAAGCCCTGCCTGCTCAGCCAATCACTAGAAGCAGCGGTTTCTTGTCTCAGCCAGTGATTGGCTGAGCAGGTAGGTCCTGCTCCAATAGGGAGAAGAGATGAACAAAGGGGACCAGAAGGACCTGCAGTGGGAGCTACAGGGGATTGGGGTGGGCGAGTATCATTTATAATCCAGACCCAGAAACATATAAAACTTTTTTTTTTCTTTTAACCTGGGCTGTCCCTTTAACAACATTGGGTTTTGTAATTTCCCCTGCAATTATACTAAAAGAATCACAGGTTTCCTATAAAGACCGACCCTAGGGGGACAGGCCATGACGTAAACAGTGATGTGCCCTATACCTGAGTTATATGTCAGCACGACAAATAAATCACGGCGCCATATTGTAAACCGGTCTCGGTATATCGGTATTTCCTCTGATCCCAATACGAGCAGAACACGCTTAAAAAACGAGATTTATAGTTAATGCATGTGTTCCATTATTTATAGAGGAGTCGATGAACTGTAAGATGAAAATAATCACGCCACTTTCCGAATGTTCTTGGCCTTCGGGAGCAGCTCCTGTAATAAAAGGAGGAAAAACATGTTAGCTGACAATTATAGTCTCAAGTTATTTTTTTAAGATCACTGTGACTTTTTCGCTAAAACAATTGCCAATTCCATCCCGACAGCTGTGTCCTATCATGGGTGAAATCTCATTCTAGATGGTAAATCAAGCAGCCTCTCTGCTTGTCCCATTGACTTTGCTCATCGTCTGTGCAAGGTCCAAGTGACACCTACTGGTGAGCAACGTAGTTCTTCTCTTTTTTTTTGCCTGGCTCTCTCCGACGCGAGCTTGGCTGAAGTTTCCCTCAGCTCCCTGGCCCTGTTTGATTGTGAATATCGAAATGAGCCAAACCCAAAGCAAACAGGCAGTAATAAAAGGCTTGGCCGTTCATCCATGTAGGAGAAAAACACAATCTGCGGCATTCATTTTCTTTCAAACTTGCACTTTATAATAAGATGGAGGGTCAAGAGTCTGTATCACGTCCAACACCTCAAGAGCTCAGCGTCCTCTATCAGCCATCTTGTTCTTGGCGTGGCTTCCCCCTGGATGTGCTGCTGAATATTCCCGAGTATAGCCAGCTCTGGAGGTGAATTCGTTCTTGTACAAAATAAAGGGAGTATTCGGAACAGTTTGTGCTGGTAAGGCAGGTTTGGGGTCTGGTTTGTTTCAATAAAACACAGTTTTACAGGCAGAATAGAAATTCTTACACTTAAAGGAGAAGTCCGGTGATTTCTAAAAGCCGGCAGCCAGCAAAATTGATTACATGTAAGAACTTACCTCTCCCCGTGCCCGCAGTGAGTGGTGCGGCCGGCCTCAGGACCCCCTCCGAAGGCATTTTCCCTCCAGTTGTGATGACATCATGACTCGGGGGGTAAAGGCTTGTCCCGGCTGATGGACTGGACAATCAGCCAGTCAGTGACTAGAGTGACATCCCACCCTAATCACTAACTGGCTGAGCAGCCTGTCCATCAACCAGTCGTCACGTCCCAGACCCTGGCAGGGATAAAGCGGCCACTCCCGACGCTCACTGCGGGCATCGGGAAAGGTAAGTTGTTACCTGTAATCAGTTTCCCCCCTCCCCCTGCAGGCTGCTGGCTTTAAGAAATCATCAGGCTTCTCCTTTAAGGTTATATCAGTGTGTTTTGGGGGGGAGTTTTCTTGTAAATTCAAAGATAAATTCAAAAATAATAAAATAAAAAAATAATGGAAACAAAAAAGTAAATTCAAAATAATACACAAAATCTGTAATACATTAAAGGAGAACTCTGGGCAAATGTAAAAAATTACGGAGGACAGGGGATGGTGGGAACATCATAATCAAGGGATACTCACCTGTCCCCAAGCCCCTGCAGCTCAAGTGCCACCGCTCATGGTCATTCACTGGTCTCCTTGGATCTCCTGGATCGCCAGTCGGTGACCGAGGTGAGACATCTCTGCAGTCACTAACTGGCTGAGCAGGTAGTTCCTGATGGGTTGTGACGAAACAGGAACCAGGAAATGCAGGAGACCAGAAGATGACAGTGAGCGATGGTTCTGCAGCTATAGGGGCACCAGGATGGGTAAGTATCCCTTGATGTTCCCACCACCCCCTGCCCTCCATGATTTTCTACATTAACTTTACCCTTTACCCTTTTAATATATTACTTTATTTTATGTATTGTTATATCGTACTTACATGTATTGTTTTGAATTGACTTTTGAATTTAGCTCAGAATTTATTTCAGATGTGTCATTTTGTATGTATTATATAAAGGTGGTTTGGTTTTTAACTATTTGTGTATAGACTATCTACAGAATGGAAATGTATATAGAATGTTTAACATGTATGTGTTTTTTATATGTATAATTGGATACCCAATTGGATATAGTCTATTGTATTGTGATGTAAAGCTCCTGCTGGTAATGCATGCATAGGAGAATCACCTGATACAGCCCGTACAATGTACCAAATGCAACAAGTAACACAAAGGACCGTAGGCAGCAACAACCAGAACAACGGCCAATACAACCAGTACAGGTGTATTCGATAGTCACTACCAACAACTTATGCAGTGACACCCAGCCCAACGCACAATAGCCAATAACAACCGTCCCAGGAGGTCTTAGGTCCTCTTCACACGTCTGTGGCTGATTTTACAGTCAGGAAACACTGATCACGAAGCCTGTAAAAACAAAGAAGCTAAAAGTAAAAAGATAAAAAACATACTCACCTGCTGCAGGAAGCAGTGGTGTCCTCCTCCAGCTCCTCCCTCTGTGTTCTGGTGTTGTGTGCGCACAAGTCACTGTACTCATGTGCCGCAACACTGAGGTGGGAGGAGAGAGCGGCCTCTTGTGGCTGGAGGTATAATCTCAAGAAAGATTGACAGGAGCCAATCACAGAGCCGTATTTAACTGTATGCACTCCTAGCTGGAAGCGTGCACAGTTAAAGGGCCAGCACCTGGCGGCACTTGCCTAGGTGCTAGCGCTGGCCTGGGCTGCCGTGTTATGCATCCGAAATTCCGGACAGATTCAGGAGCTGTCCCGAATTCTTGATGCCCCTATAGGGTTCTATGGGGCATCTGTCCCGGAATTCCAGACAAATATAGAACATTTCAGACACGGACACCCTTCAGGAATTCTGAAGGGTGTGCGTGCTCAATACAACCCTATGGGCCCAGAAATTTACACAGATATCCGGCTAAAGTTCACAGACCTTATTCTGCATCTCAGTTTGTGGCATTTCTGTGGCATTCTTTGCGCTAGTGATGTCTTTGGTGCTTTTGGCTAATGATGTCTAGGTATGGCATATTTTTCTGGAAATTTCCCATAGGCTTCTCTCCTGGACGTGAAAAATGTCAATAAATAAAAAATAAAACAACAACAAAAAAATGTGTTTTCTTTTCAAGTGGGTAAATAAGTTATTCAGGATTTGAATGTTCCAAAAAATTATTGGGGTCCAATACCATCGATCAGCTGTTTGCTAGAATGGCAGTGCCCCCTATCACAATGAATGGAGATGGAAGCAGACAGCTCCGTACATGGTGTAGTGGCCGTGTGGGGTTACTGCAGCTCAGCTCCCATTCAATAAAAAATGCAGTCCTAGAAAACTCCATTAAAAACTTCTATAAAAATCTATAAAAAAAAAATCTTTAAAAAGTTTTTGAGTAATACCTCATTATCCAATCAGATAGGGTCCCGGCCCCCTCCAGATAATTATTAAATTATTAATTGAATGAATACAATTAGCATCAGAGTCCATATTGAAGCCTCTGTGGCTGAGCGCAGTGAGTGGAGAGATGGGGGGGCTCCCCTTCATTAATCAGTCTCTGGGCTAAAAACTGGTTACAAAAGTAATGCGAGCTGTGAAACGAGAAGCCGGGGACGGAACTTCTGCCGGATCCTCATTATTTTTCCTACTGTACCCGTCAATTTGGAACAATTAAAATATATAATTCAGTTTCTACAATACGGTGAAAAAAAAAACTGCCGTGACCGGATCCACTCCGAGAATCTATTTATATCGAAGGACGGTAATTATGTTAGAAATACATATGATATCATTGAAAGGGTTCTTAAAGAGACAGTACATCAAATAAAGGAGTCAGTGGTGACAAATCACTAGGATATGCCACCATGTTCCCAGTGGTCAATCACTGGGAATATGGCTTAAAGGGGTACTCCAGAGAAAAAATTCTTTCAAATCAACTTGTGTCAGAAAGTGCCAGAGATTTGTATTTTACTGCTATTTAAAAATCTCAAATCTTCCAGTACTTATCAGCTGCTGTATGTCCTGTAAAAAGTGGTGTGTTCTCTCCAGTCTGACACAGTGCTCTCTGCTGTCACCTCTGTCCATGTCAGGAACTGTCCAGAGCAGGAGCAAATCCCCATAGAAAACTTTTCCTGCTCTCCAGACTGGAAAGAATACACCTCTTGCTGCAGGACATACAGCAGCTGATAAGAACTGAAAGACTGGAGATTTTTTAATAGAAGTTAAATTCAACTCTCTTGACACTCAGAAACAGCACCACTCCTGTCCTCGGTGTGAATGTGGTATTGCAGTTCTATTGATATGAATGGAGCCAAGTTGTAAGCTTAGTGCACACTGGTTTATTATTGAGCTCAGTATATCCATAGTATGCGGTGAGCTCTCAAGCTCCCTCTAGTGGCGACTACGAGGAGACAGAATTTCAGCATTTATAATTATAGATAATATATATAAAACAGCTGTGACTGTGAGATAGATGGACAGTCATCATACAGATGTTGTACAGGTTTTTTAGCTATATATAATGACTGTAAATGGCTTTTAAATAATGCAATAGCATGGCGGCTGTATGTGCCGGAAAACAGCTGTTGCCTCTCCGCGGTGACAAGAAATTGTCATGTAAATTATCCGAATGGTTAAAATCATTTGGCCAATATAATCGGAGAAAAGAGCAGTTTATGCCGGTCCTAAATCAGTCATTATATTTAACAAGGGATCATGAGAACTCCAGCCCTAACATTCCGGCTCTGCTGTGTGGGGAAACAATCAGGACGTTATTCACGAAGGAGAAAGCGAATGCCATGGAGATGGGAGCCATTAGGGAGCGCTGATCTGAGGATGAGGCCCTGGCCGTATAGGAGGAAGCCGCCGCCGCCACACTGCTAATAGGATTTACAGGCCAGTCTGCAACTTTCCTATAGACATTGCAGGGATTCTGGAGAGAAAATACAGCTGGGAAACAGCTTTGTCTTCTATAAAGACCCTGCACAAATGACATCCCAAATCTGCTCAGTGTTTATTACACTACACAACATTTACATTGGAATCCCTTTAATCTGGCGTCTCTCTCCTGCTCTGGACAGTTCCTGACATGGACAGAGGTGGCAGCAGAGAGCACTGTGTCAGACTGGAGAGAATACACCACTTCCTGCAGGACATACAGCAACTGATAAGTACTGGAAGACTTGAATTTTTTAAAACAGAAGTAATTTACAAATCTGTGTAACGTTTTGAGACCGGTTGATTTTTTTCTCTGTAGTACCCCTTTAAAGGGAATCTGTCATCCACCTCAGCCCACACAAAGCTACTGCTACAGTAGTGTAGGTGTTAGTACACAGTGTGTGGATATACCTGTGGAATTTCTGTAACTTTATTTCCATAAAAATAATCTTTTAATCCATGTTGAAAGTGTCAAAGAGGCGGGGCGTAGGGTTCCGTGCCCTAGGCCTGCTATGCTTCACTGCTCTTGTCTTCTAGCACTTTTTATTGAAGGGGAACCCCAGCCTGGATATAGTCTCATCCCGAGGATACAGAGCCTGCAGCGGCTCTGTCTTCTTCAGTAGAGGTTGGCGCTGTTTATTTGGTGTAATTGTGCCCCCTGGTTTGATATTAATAGGAAATCTGTAGGATTTGAGTATGTTCACATTGAGGAATAGGCGAGGAATTTAAAGCGGAATCCAAGCTTTATTTTACACATATTCCATTTAAAAATCCCGCCTGTAAAATATGCACAGAGCAACGTCCCATTGTGTTTAATGGGATTTCCGCTCCATTGTTCACACGGCGGAATTTCACTTTCCATCCATAGAAGTAACATGTCAATTCTTTGGGCAGATTCCGCTAGAGAAATCCCATAGAAGTCATTGAGGCTTTGAATTTCTGCTTTTTGCCCGAATTCCACTTAAAGGGGTGGTCCAGCAAAAATCTTTTTCTTTCAAATCAACTGGTGTTAGAAAGTTATATAGATTTGTAATTTACTTCAGTTAAAAAATCTCAAGTCGTCCCATACGTATCAGCTGCTGTATGTCCTGCAGGAAGTGTTGTTTTATGTTCAGTCTGACACAGTGCTCTCTGCTGACATCTCTGGCCGAGACAGGAACTCTGTCTCGGTTTCATATGAATCCCTATAGAAAACCTCTCCTGCTCTGAACAGTTCCTGTAAATTACAAATCTATTTAACTTTGTGACACCAGTTGATTTGAAAGAAAAAGATTTTTGCTGTGCAACCCCTGTAAATTCCACTTGAATTCCTTGCTTATTCCTCAGTATGAACATACTTTTAAAGGGTAAGTTCATTAAATAAAAAGTATTTTGTTTTGTTTTCCAAATCAGCTGGTGCCATAGATTTGTCATTTACTTCTATTAAAAATCTCAAGTTCTTCCCATACTCCACAGCTGCTGTATGTCCTGCAGGAAGTGGTGTATTCTTTCCTGCAGAGGTTTTCTATGGGGATTTGCTGCTGCTCTGAACAGTTCCTGACATGGACAGAGGTGGCAGCAGAGAGCACTGTGTCAGACTGGAGAGAAAACACCACTTCCTGCAGGACATACAGCTGCTGATAAGTACTGGAAGACTTAAAATTTTTTAATAGAAGTAAACTACAAATCTCTAGCATTTTCTGCTACCAATTGATTTAAAAGAAAAAAATTTGGGTGAACTACCCCTTTAATGTTTAGGAATGTTTAGAAAAAATAGAAGCTCTTGTGATACCGCATACATTGTTGTTTAGTGACCTAATTTTGCCGGAACCCCATCAATACCCCAGCACGGGCCCCTATGTTTAGATGAATGTGAGGTAAAATCTTGACTGGGCAGTAAGAATGATCCTGAGAATATTATATTTCAGCGCTGTGGCATCTATCGAGCCCTCTCAGTAATGCCCGGCCACACTTGAAGGAAATTTTCACTCTACCGATCGATCGCCGAGTCGCTATTCGTCTTGTAGTCTGCCACCTATACACAGTATTAATGTACAGATCAATATGGTGGGCAGCAAAGCATATTGTCAGAATTCTTCACACAAAAAGACAGACCCGTGTGTTCCCTCCGACATCGACGGCCACTTTCCTCTCTCACTGTTATCTTACAATTTCATGAAAATTGGAGCCTAAGTGATAAATTTATTGATCGTGTGAACACAGATGGGTGGCGGGCTTTTAAGAAACCTTAGCCGTATTTCTTTCATGGTCTTGACAATAAAGGTGCCAGTTAAGATCAAATCCCATTCTTTTCCTTCCTCAATGGAAGAAATATTTGCTGCTTCCGAATACCTTAAAACACATTTAAAGTGACCCTGACTTGGGATTAAAGTATTTTTAACAGTAGAGTCTACAGAGTCTTTATCTAGGACATGGATAGGGAACCTTCGGCCCTCCAGCTGTTGCAAAACTACAATTCCCATCATGCCTGGGCAGCCGAAGCTTTAGCTTCGGCTGCCCAGGCATGATGGGAATTGTAGTTTTGCAACAGCTGGAGGGCCGAAGGTTCCCCATCCCTGATCTAGATGAATGTGATAGCTGTATGGATGATTTTGTCACTATTTTGGTCACCTGGGAAGATGCCAGAGCTAGTCAACTTTAGCTGAATCTTCTTAAAGGGTTTAAAGGGAATGTGTCACCAAATTTTAATTTACTGATTAGAGTCAGGCACTTAAAGTTGTTCTTTTATTCTAATCTGTTTCTTTTTTTCATTGTACACTTTTTCTACATTGTTATGGTTGCGGCCATATTGCCTGGGCTGTTCTTAACAGCATTTAGTGACCTGCTTTACAGCAAGGCTCATGGACATAGATGACAATAGACAGACTCTGTCCCCTTGAGATGAATGTGAAACATTACTGAGCGCGCTCTGTGACCTGTGAAGAGGTCATTCCCCAGGGAACTGCTAATGTCTCCTCTATCAGATGACGCTGCAATGCTGTACAGATCACTTTACAGCAGCTTCTTCTTATCACCACATCCACAACAGAAAGTCTCAGCTTAGTTTTAGCCCCAGTGGTGAGAATGAAAACTGCAAGATGTCAGGAATATTTTATAATATAGATAAAAAAAATTGAAAATTCGAAAAAATTTGAGCAGAGAGGGGAGGAGGCGGACACGCACACGCACACCCTCTCATTCACTCACTGCAGGATTCAGGACACGGCGGGATTCTGCAGCAGATCCGGATTTGCTCAGTGTGAAGGGGGCCTAAGGCTGGATCTATGTTTTGCTGGCAGCCCTAGAACTCCACCCAACTTCTCCAGATCAAATGCCGAGATTGGGGTTGGGAGAAGTTGCCGAACTCAGTCAGTTTCCTCAAGTTCGCTCAACACCAGCTCTCCCCTCTCTTCTACCCAGAGACCACTGGTTTCCAGTTAGAGTACTGCCTGACAATTGTAACACATGCCCCTTACAAGTACCACAACACTTTTGCCAACAAAATCATGTGTCCATTGTCCACTGTGGCCGACAGGTTTATTCAGCATGCACTATGTGCACCATGGAATCTTCTAACCCTAAACCGCGATGAGTAGTTGGGCCTATGATTTCCGTATTTGCCCCAGACTATATAAACCCTGTCTATACGTTACTACCCTTCTCTTTGCTTCATGGTATTGCTAAGAGTCCTATTAGACAAAGCGATTTTTAATGATAAACGATCACAAACAAGATTCCGATGGTTAATACCATGGGTCTCCAAACTGCGGCCCTCCAGCTGTTGCAAAACTACATTTCCCATCATGCCTGGGCAGCCAAATCCAAAGCTTTAGCTGTCCAGGCATGATGGGAGTTGTAGTTTCGCAACAGCTGGAGGGCCGCAGTTTGGAGACCCATGGTTAATACGATCATTTACTCCATCTGATCCCAGCAAATAAACAATGCGGAATTACACGGGAACATTTAGTGAGCGAATGCGGAATTACAGCGAAAAATTAACAATGGTTTTGGTGTCAGCACTAGAGATGAGAAACCTGGAGCATGCTCGAGTCGATCCAAACCTGAACGTTCGGTATTTGATTAGCGGTGGCTGCTGAAGTTGGATAAAGCCCTAAGGTTATGTGGAAAACATGGATATAGTCATTGGCTGATTCCATGTTTTCCAGACAACCTTAGAGCTTTATCCAAGTTCAGCAGCCCCCGCTAATCAAATGCTGAACGTTCGGGTTCGGATTGACTCGAACCCGAACCCGGTTCGCTCATCTCTAGTCAGCACCAAACGAACGATGAACGATTTTCCGTTGGTCATTTGATCGTTGCCTGAAAGCTTGAATAATATAACGACAATTCGCACGATAATCGTCCCGTTTATTAGGGCCCTCATAGTACAATTTCCAATGTTCACGTTAAAGTGGTAACTAACTCTATAATTTATTTCTAGAGGTTTTTTGTTCCTTGAGACTGTGCTAGTTCTTGGCAGGAACATTCAGGAAGGACGGATCGGTCCAGGTTGGGTCCCCGCTGTGTTAAGTATTGCAGGTGTCCGTGCACACAGGGATAGGGTTTAGTCATAAATTGTGCAAATAGCTGGAACTCCATTCACTGAGTGATCACTGACGACTGACGCTTCGTTCCTGGTCGGGCTGGATGTGCCGGGAATTGTGATCATTCGTTGGCAATATTGTAAATGATCTGCAGATTGGATGTGTGAGCGGAGAGGCTTTATTTGTGGCTGCAGCTGAATTTAATTCTCTGCTCCTACAGAACGTTCATGTCAGATCTGAGTTTATTTTGACTTTATAGAATCTCGCACCGTCCTGTTGCTTTTACTCCTTCCTCATGCTTTCATATCCCCTGCAAGGACATCGGTCTTATTTATAGCACCACAGCCTGCGTGCTGGAATACATTATAGCCGTATATTCACACTGATGGGGCAGTCAGCTCCTGCACGTTCTCTTCCTTCGCCTTGTCGGCCAGTTCATACCAAAATGTGTTAATGGACACGAATGATAAACCTATAGCTTATGTTATCGACACTGGCCATTCTGTAGTGTTCTTCAATGGGATTGATGATAGGGAATCCAAAAAAGTCCCTGCCTTCAGATCAGTCGCTTTGTACTGTATTTCACCTATCCAGAATTCTCAGAAACTCCAGAGACCCCTCAGGGACCTTATAATCCCGGGAAGATTAGTCAGGCCTGGTGGCGGAAGGGGCCCCTAAAGACCCAATATGCCTCATAGGGCTATGTTCACACTACGTAAAAGTACAACAGCTGTACTTTGTGCGGAGGGGAACATAGCCTATTGTTCTATGGGATCCCAGCTGGAGCGTATACACATGGTAAACGCTACGGCCGGGATCCCGTGCAACGCCGCAAAGAACTGACATGTCAGTTTTCTGTGGCGGCAATTCAATGAATTGCGACCGTAGGAAACCCTGTCAGTTCACACAATGAAGCGAGCGTCTCCGGTCGCTTGCTCCATTGTGTCCTATGGGGAGTTCTGATGCACCCGCATCAGAACACTACGGCCATAAAGATGATCTGGCCTGTACTGCAGTAGCGGCCAGGGTGATCTGTGCAGAAACCGGCCGTTCCGTGACCCGGCCGGGGTCACGGAACGGCCGGTTGTTCGCGTTGTGAGAACATAGCCTAGGGGGGTATCAACACTATAACTGGTGAAAGGTAGCTGTGGGCCCATACACCTTAGACTAAAGTTAGCCAAACCCAACTATGACCATATAACTCTCCCCCAACAGATGATGTCAGTGGAGAGAAGGGCAATATATGGATATATGCATTCTTCCCTTTAAGTCTACCTGTCGTTTCATGTTATTAAAAAAAAACAAAAGTTCACATACAGTTAGGGCTGCCCCTTTGGCTTCTGTCTCACCTATGCAGCATTCACTCTCACGAGGCGGGGGGTACTCATCAAATAACGCAGCCTACAGTGGAGCCCCTACACATGCCAAGGGCCAACAATGCATCCCAGCCTGTATTGCTGTCCCCTCCGTTTCTCGCCCAAATCCCCCACCCACGCGCTCCCACTTGAATTTCCACCGGTCCCATAGACTCCATTCTATGGTCTGCCCAAAGAATGGACAGGGTCATTCTTCGTGTGGATGGCGGAATCCGTCTGACCATAGAATGGAGTCTATGGGACAGGTGGAGAGTGAAGCAGGAGTGCTGGGGGTGTGATTAATGGAGTCCACATCAAGATATCCGCCTTAATTCTGTAGTATGCACATACTGTTGCTCGGGCACGTGCATGGGGCTGGGACTGCAATATACTGCATACGTTACCGCTAGAGATGAGAAACCTGGAGCATGCTCAAGTCCATCCGAACCCGAACTTTCAGCATTTGATTAGCGGGGGCTGCTGAACTTGGATAAAGCCCTAAGGCTATGTGGAAAACATGGATATAGTCATTGGCTGTATCCATGTTTTCCAGACAACCTTAGAGCTTTATCCAAGTTCAGCAGCCGCCGCTAATCAAATGCCGAACATTCGGGTTCGGATCGACTCGAACCCGAACCCGGTTCGCTCATCTCTAGTTACCCCCATCCATTTGCCATCTATTCTACTATCCATAGCTTTGTAAGACTATAGGACAGGAGTGCGGAGTAACACAAGATTGCAGGATCTGATTATACACAGTTTGTATTCTGTAACCATGGAGACACATCGATCTGCACTGGAACTGTATACACAAAATCGGATTCATTCTAATTCCAGGATAGACGTTGTGAGGGACGTTGCGGCTGACTGCAGCTCATCTCTCAGCGATGTCACGATCCCCCCATGAGTTGACATAAGCACAATGGCTGCAAACGTTACAAGAGCAGACCATTATATGGAGATACTCGACAGCTAAAAGCATAATCTTTTCCGCCGTCTCATTTTACAAGAGGCTTTTGAATGGCTGCCACATTACTGTATGTGGGAAGCTAAAGAAGTGCGCGAGTGAACTCCTGCCATTGTCTAAAATGAATCTTCATCTAGAGTTTATTAACTGTACATCTTTACGGTCACCAACCCAATCAAATCAAATACCATCTACTGCAAAACTAATTTAGCGCTCTGATAGTGTATCAGTGATCTCTTGTCCAGGCAGGAAGGCGCTGCCATCTTGTAATCATTTGCTCACTGAGCGCGCATCTTGAACACGATGAAATAAGGAACAAGCAAAAAAGAAAAAAAAAGTTCAATGCATTAAAGGGGTACTCCGGAGAAGAAAGGGAATGATTTTAAACCGACTGATGCCAGAAAGTTATGCAGATTTGTAAGTTACTTTTATTTAAAATATCTCAAGCCTTCCAGTACTTATCAGCTGCTGTATGTCCTGCAGGAAGTGGTGTATTCTTTCCAGTCTGACACAGTGCTCTCTGCCGCCACCTCTGTCCAGAGCAGAAGAGGTTTTCTACGGGGATTTGCTGCTGCTCTGGACAGTTCCTGACATGGGCAGAGGTGGCAGCAGAGAGCACTGTTTCTGACTGAAAAGAACCACTTCCTGCATGACATACAGCAGATGATAAGTTCTAGAAGATTTGAAATTTTTAAATAGAAAGGATTAGAGTGTTGTTAGGCCTGTGAACAAGCTGCAGTGCCGGAGGATAAAGGGGTTGTCTTTTAAACCAACTGATTTCTGAAAGTTATATAGATTTGTAATTTACTCCTATTTCAAAATCTTAGGTCTTCCAGTACTTCCAGCTGCTGTAGGTCCTGCAGGAAGTGATGTATTGTTTTCAGTCTGACACAGTGCTCTCTGCTACCATCTTTGTCCATGTCAGGAACTGTCCAGAGCAGGAGAGGTTTTCTATTGGGATTTGCTGCTGCTCTGGACAGTTCCTGACATGGGCAGAGGTGGCAGCAGAGAGCACTGTTTCTGACTGAAAAGAACCACTTCCTGCATGACATACAGCAGATGATAAGTTCTAGAAGATTTGAAATTTTTAAATAGAAAGGATTTACAAATCTGTCTAACTTCGTGGCACCAGTTAATTTGAAAAAATATATATATATATTTTTCACCAGAGTACCCCTATAGGTATGGGAAGAGTTGGGTGGTGAAGAAGCCTTCCACACCAGCTCTCCATTCAGGGGTCACTCTGAATTTGTAACATTTACCTTTGTATCCAGATAATAAATGGTTGTCATGATGGCAAAGGGAAAATACTAAAAAACTAAATTGACAAAAGTTGCCTTAATTGACATATTTTTGACAGCACTCTGTGAAGACAATTGAGGGGAAAAAATCTTTTGTCTTAAAATTCCTTAGAACTGGACTTATGGTTAGGGGACAATTCTTTGACCCTGCTTAGGATTAGGACTTAGCAAAACCATTCACAGCCTGAGGCCATGTTCAGACGCTGTATGAGACCGGCTGTTCCGTGACCCGGCGGGGTCACAGAACGGCCGGTCTCAGAGAAGATCATTGCGGCCGGTACTGCAGTACTGGCTGGATGATCTTTAGCGACACTGAGTTCTGATGGGGATGCATCCGTGCGCGCCCGCATCAGAACTCCCCACTGCACACAATGGAGGATGCGTCCGGAGCCGCTCGCTCCATAGTGTGCACTGACAGGGTTTTCTACAGCCGCTATTCAATTAATAATGGTCGCAGAAAACTGACATGTCAGTTTCTCGCGGCGCCGCTAGGGATCCCGGCCAGAGTGTAGACTATGGAGGGACAGCAACCAATCACAGCTGCTTTTATATGTTACCAGAGCTGAAAGCTGAGCTGTGATTGGCTGCTGGGGGCAGTTTACACCAGGTGTATATTTACAGAATATAGAATGGTAGCACATGTGCTTGACTTCTGCTCCATTCACTTTCTATAGGACTTCCCAACTTTGCCAAATGTCGAACTCAGTGATGTCCCATAGCGATCATGAGTACAGTTACAGCGGAGTGGTGGCCGACCATACACGTTGCTCTTCCTCAATTTGGGAGACGTTTGACTTGTGTTATCATAATCGGTGAAGGTCCCACCGGTTGGTCCTCAACCAATAAGATAGATGACTCCTGTAGGGCTCCAACATTACATTACATTGGTGGTCTAGCCCCTGAGATTTGCCAGTTCCATCTACAACAGGGGTAGGGAACCTTGGCTCTCCAGCTGTGGCAAAACTACAACTCCCATCATCCCTGGACAGCTAAAGCTTTGGCTGTCCAGGGATGATGGGAGTTTTACCACAGCTAGAGAGCCAAGGTTCCCTGCCCCTGATCTACAAGATGTTGCAAAATACCCCAAAGGCCAAAAATAGCAGCAGTATATGAAGTTACCTGAAATTGGAGAAGGTCAATGACATCATCACCGCTCAACTGTACAGAACTAGATTCCCCCCCTACATTTATTAAAGCAGCTGCTATAGCTTCAGCCTCTCCCGGCGGAGGCCGATTCATTTTTCGTGCACTAGCCCAGGTGTCTGTGAGTGAGTAAAGCCAATACCGCTGCGCACCAGGGACCCGGACCACTCTCACCAATAATCACAGAAGCTTATAGAATAAAATCAATAAGAATAGAATAGAGGAATCTGTATTTATCCACTCATAGACCACTGGGATAATGCCACCCTAGACAATCCTCTTATACCGTCACGTCCTAGAAAGGATTAGACTTTTCAGAGTCTATCGTAGAGCCTCAAAATGGATGTAAAGAAGTTTTGGATGGTGTTGAGCAGAGATGCTGAACTGTTCTGGTTTGGCAATGTTCTCCGAACCCGAACACTTGCATTTGACGCCCTGCGGCTGGAGAAGTTGGATGCAGCCCTAAGGAGTCCTGGAAAACATGTTTACTAGAGATGAGCGAACAATCGATGTTGAAATCCCTGGAATATCCTGGCCGCATTTTCGCGGGATCGCAACTATGCGTCCGGGATCACAGGCATTACGAGAGAGCGCAGATGCTGTGGGACTTTTGGTCCGTTCATCTCTACTGTTTACAAGGACTCCCTATGGCTGCATCTAACTTCTTCAGCCAAGAGGAGTCAAATGCCGAGTGTTCAGGTTTGGAGAACGCTGCTGAACCCGAACAGTCTGGCATCTCGGCTCAACACCATCCAAGACTTCTTTATATCCACTTTGAGGCTCAACGATAGACTCTGAAAAGACTCTGCTCAACGCTAGTCTTGGATAGAGATGATCGAACATCGGAAAATCTTAGGATCGATCGAACTCGAACCTTGTCGAACCTTCCGCATTTGATTCCCGATGCCTTCCCGTGCCATGGGGAAGGAGGAGTCAGCCCAGAAGGCTCGACAAGGTTCGAGTTCGATCGAACGTAAGATTTTTCGATGTTCGTTCATCTCTAGTCTTGGATAAAATACACTTATTCAGTAAGTAGACCACCATACCACTTCCATGGAAGGGGAAGAGGTCAATGTTAGTGTGCCGGCATGGTGGGAAGTGCAGTAATATAGTGGAGGAGCATCCTAATTAAAATTTGATCTTCTATTTCATATGGTTGGTCTTCTCTCTCATGTCCTGGCAAATAGCTATGGCTGTATCCATATTCTGCAGCCACGGAGAGTCAAAAATCGAGTGTTCAGGTTCAGAGAACTTTGCTGAACCCGGACAGTTGGGCTTCTCTGCTCAACGTCATCAAAGACTTCTTTATATCCACTTTTAGGCTCTACGATAAGGTGTGAAAAGTCTTCGCTCAACACTAGTCTCGGATAAAATACACTTGTGCAGTAAGTAGACCACCATACCACTTCCATGGACTTCGACCTGTGCTGACCCTCCTACAGGTTCCTCTTTGGTTCTGGTGATCTCTTCTGAGATACAACTCTGTACACTTCCATGGAAGGAGAAGAGGTCATGGTTAGTGTGTCGGCATGGTAGAGATGGCAGCAATATCGTGGAGGAACATCCATATTAAGTTTTGGTCTTCTATCCAACGTCATCGCCGAAGTTCTTCATACTTATCCAAGAATTTGAGTTACTGTAGTTCAGACGCAATAGGACGGACCACAATGGTTGCTTGCATGTGTAACATCTCTCTAGAGAGCTGGGCCACTGCCAGAACCTCCAAGATCTCCATTTATTTGTGCTTGACATAAATGGGATATCCCTAATAATCTTAATTGTCTCACCAATGGTTCATTTGCTTGATGAGTTTGGAATGGTTTAGCTCTTCATGCACTGGCTTCCCTCTGGGCTGATGCTTATGGGCTTAGGCTTATGTGTAACAGTCAAGCTGAACAAGCTTGACTAGTTGGGGTCTGGGTGTTTAGATAGAATTAGATAGAACAAGGAGAAGTGCTCTGTCTCTTGACTCTCCACCTTGCTGCAGTAGACGGCCTCTCTAGATTTACAATGGAGGCCATTATCTGCAGTGAGACAAGACAGGCAACAAGCTGGGGAGTGAAGCACACAGCCATGCACTTCTCTCTGCTCTAACATTGGTGGTCAATACCCCATCTGTTCCAAAGTGACAGTGCCAATGTAAGCTGTACAGCAGTGATATTACTGACACTGTGAGGCTATGTTCACACAAATCTTGGGCAAAAAAAGTTCAAAAAAGTTTTTTTAAACTTAATTTCAAAAGAGAAAAAACATCCGTCACTTCCTATGTAGTTCAAATTTACAAAAATCCATTTTTTTTGGACATTTTGCTCATGTTTTTTGAGATGTATATCTTAGACAAGCACCATCCACAGCCACATTTAGGCTATGTTCACACAGTGTATAAACAACGGCCCTTGTTTAGAATATAAACTGCATTGAAGTCTATGGACAACGGCCAGAAATAATTGACATGTTCATTATTTTGACAGCCGTGCATTAACTTCAACGCAAATCATGGCAGTTTGAAACGAACGTCCGTTGTTTTAATTGAAAACAACGTCCGTTCTATTCATAAAAGTATGTTGTGTGCCTTATTCTGTTATATGACTAACAAAACAGCACGTTGTCTGAAATTGTAGCCCAGCTCCGTTGTAGTAAATAGGGCTAAGCTGCAATACCCCACATATCCACTTGGCAGGTGTGGCGCTGTTTTGGGAGGTAAAAAAAATCATAATTTTCTTTTTTTGTTTTTCAATTATTTTACATCCTCTTTTAATAAAGAATGCAGAGTTGATTTGTGGTTGTTTTGAGCCCCAGCGCTGAGAGCCAGGAGAGTGTACTATTCACCGCGCTACCAGGACCAAAGGCTTCCTTTACGCCAGCCAATTAATGGTCGGCTGAGAGAGACATCATGTTCTACTATTCAGCTGCACTGAATAAAATGTTTAAGTAAAATAACAGCTTATCCCTGTATAGTTACTGTTGGAGAGCTGCCTTATTGATTTACAAGAATGGAGTGAGGAAAGGTCAGATGTATTTGTGGAGACTGTGGACCGAGTGCGGATGTGCCTCGAATACCGTACACCGACTAATTAAAAAAAAAAAAAAAAAACTTTGTGTTGGGGTTTGCTGCTATTAGATACAGAACACATTATACTGAATGAGTCACCGGGCCCGGACCTGTTATAAATGATGGCATCTAATGGAACTAATGTCACTGACTATCTCAGGGGAATACGACTCCTCCTTGAAGAGACCCAGTGGAGTATTGCAGTATATTTTAAGGCAATGCCTCTTGGGAGGAAAAAATGTAAACGATCTCTTCTCATTAGTGATGAACGTGACTCGAGCATGCTTAAGTCTGATCGTTCAGGGTATCGGTAGCTGAAGAAGTTCGATGCAGCCCTAGAGGATCTGGGAAAACATAGATACAGTCATAGGATCCATGTTTTCCAGGACTCTGTAGGGCTGCATCCAACTTCTTCAGGCACCGGTAATTAATTGCCAAACGATCGTGCATGCTCAAGTTTAGGTTCTGGTTGATACTAATACTCATTGAAGAGAACCAGTAGTTAAGCAATGCTTTATGGGAAAAATTTGCAAATGAGCTCTCCTCCAGAAGGAAGAGAATAATATATAGCCAGCTGCAGTACCACTCCTCTGCTACCTGAGTTTGTCAGGACAGTTTGGCCGACAGTTTAAGGTGTATGGGGGCTGTCAGTGTGTTTGGGAAGGCCAGAAGGGAGAACTGTCAGAAGAACAATTATTCGCCCGACAGGTTTTGATGGTGCATAGTTGTTTGTCACCGAGATTTTCATAATACTATCATGTAGCCTGGGATGTAGCTATAGGAGATACAGCAGTAGCCATGAGATCTGTGGGGAAATGGAGCTTTAAAAGAAGTCTCATGCTGATGCTATAGTAACCCAGCATAAAGAATGACATAAAATTCTATTATTTCTAAGGAGCCTGGAAGGTCAGGTGCAGGTTAGGAATATGGCTGGACATGTCAGGGTATAGCAAACGGCAAAACATCAATAAAATGATATAATAACCCACAACAATTATCAATATCTGTAAGGAATGAATATATCCGAGACGGCTTACAGTCACCTTCTACATAATTCACAATGATTGCTGTGCTGTATAGACACAAAACATTACAAAAAAAAAAAAATCAATGGCGTTTGATACATGAAAAATTGACCCTATTCCTAGAAATCCCTCTCCTGAACACAGTGCCAAAAGTAAATTGAATAAGACGTAACCACAAGTCGAGATAATCTCAGGCCAGACGCATTTCACCCCTCAGATATCAGTAGGGACTTCATCAGGGGCCACAAGTAAAAAACACAATCTATTAAAAAAAAAGAAGCTCCCATGTGACGTATATGAGGCCGCCACCTACTATACATGGTATCGGACATCATGGGACCCATGGTCGTCATCATTAGTTTCAATATTCCATAATTTTTGCATCTTTATGATATGTCATGATGATTTGCATCTCTACTAATATGTGAGGGTGAAATGCGTTGAGGAATGAGATTTTCTCTTATTCAGTTGCCTTTTTTTACGGACCTTTTGAGGGATTTCTATAGCAAGAATAGGGGCAGAACAGTGATTCCTGTAGAGTTATGGTAGCTGATACCTAAGGTCCATTTTCCTGTGACTTTTTGTAATGTTTTATATGTCTGTATGTCTGTACATCGCAGCAATCATTGACTGTTATGTGATTTTATAAGACAACTGTAAGCAATACCTGATGTATTCATTACAGATATCGCTAAGTGCTGTGGTTTATTATAGGATATCATTAAGACATATACTGTGTGTCGCTCTTCGCTATACTGTAATCCTAACCTGCACCTGACCTCGCTGTGCACACTTTCCTTCAGGTCTCCCTCACTCAGGCTTATTATTCTATGTCTAATTCTATGTCATCGTTGTTTATACTGGGCCCCGAATCTTTTTTTTTATAGGATCATTAAAAGTTATGTTTTATGGGCCTGTTTTCTTGGCGAGAACATTGGAAATTATATCAGCCTATTCTGCATTAGACTGCGATATTTTCATGCTGCCCAAACGACAAGTCATCAGTGGAGATGAGTTGAACCGGAGCATGCTCGAGTCCGATCATTCAGCGGTGGCTGAAGAAGTTGGATGCAACCCTATAGGCTATAGACTGTATCCATGTTTTTCCAGACTCCCTAGGGCTGCATCCAACTTCTTCAGCCACCGGTAATCAAATGCTGAACATTTGGACTTGAGCATGCTCGAGTTGAGCTCATCTTTAGTCATCACGGCAGTCACTGGCAGCTTCCCACCCCACCAGCCTTAAAGGGAATGTGTCATCAGAAAATCTTTTCTAATTTTCCATTTTTATATCTATATTATAAAATAATCCTGATATCTTTCAGTTTTCATTCTCACCACTGGGGCTAAAACTAAGCTGAGACTTCCTGTTATATCTGTAGTGATAAGAAGAGGCTGCTGCTCTTCAAATGCCACAGAGCATGCTCAGTAATGTTTTACATTCATCTTAAGGGGACAGAAACTGTCTATTTTCGTCTATGTCCATGAGTCTTGCTGTAAAGCATGTCACTAAATGCTGTTAAAAACAGCCCTGGCAATATGGCCGCCCCCATAACAATGTACAAATAGGGAAATAAAAAAAATTACAGACAGAAATTAGAAAAAAGATTGGAATAAAAGAACAATATTTAGTATCCAACTCTAATCAGAAAAAAAAAATTTAGGTGACACATTCCCTTCAATTTGCTAGATCTTTCTCTGTTTGGGTATATGGAGACATCTTATCAATCAGCGGGGCAGGTAAAAGCCACAACCGACCACCCAATGAGCCATGGTTCAGGCGACATGAATTTTTCTGCATTGGGCATCAAGGCAACAGAAACAGCTCTGCTACATTGGACAAATCTACTGCCATAGTCTAGTCCTATCCTACTAGGGATAGCTCAGACAGCAGGAGGCACTACTACTGCTAGTCCTGTGTATATCCTGTCTTGTAATAATTGCTCTCTTCCTCTGTCCCCCACCTCCCACACCCCAGCACATAAAAAGAAACAATAATTGTGAGTTTCCATTGTTTGCATAAAAACCATTGTGTGAGTGGCGGTAAAAGAAAACAATAGATTTAATGGGACTCAATGATGTGAGCAGAGAAGGCCACAATGTAAAGTACGTCACATGCATTACCGCTAGGGTTCATGGTTACCCAGCAGATGGGCTTTGGAGGCTCTTCTGAGACGTCACTTTGGAGAATAGCGTTACCTTGTTATCCGAACTCCTTTCTTCTCTCTATCTGGCCTGATGTGCGTCCTTCAGCGGCTGAATCCATTGTTTCTAACAGGAATTGATCTTGTCTTCCTTAGGTACGATACAATTATCAACCAGTGGGAGACGGTAGCTGCTCTCCCCAAACCGGTGCACTCGGCGGCAGCCACTGTGTGCGGAGGAAAGATCTACGTCTTTGGTGGAGTGAATGAAGCGGGACGGGCGGCCGGAGTGTTACAGTCTTACGTGCCTCAGACCAACACATGGAGCTTCATAGAATCCCCTATGATCGGTAAGGTCCTATGTGACGTCATTTATGGCTTCTGTTGCCATATACCTGCTATTGCACCTTCTTCATTGTTGGGTCTTAAGAAAAATTATTTCTGGTTAACTTTAATTTTCTTTTTTTTTTTTTTTTTTTTTTTTTTATTATTATGCATTTGAATGAGCTAAGGTCTTAAAGGGAATCTGTCGCTAGGTTTATTACACCTTAAATGAGGGCAGCATAAACTGGTGACAGAAATACTGAACAGATCGGTGTATCACTTACAGCATACTGTTTAGCCGTTCTCCTAATATGCAGGAGAATAGGATTCTTGCTGCACCCCCACCCCCCTCCAGCTGCTGATTGACAGTTGACTGCCCATACACAGCAAATAAGCAAATAAGCACCTGGGTGGGATTGGTGGAGTGAACGACCAAGTAGAGGCAGCCACTCCCCCATGTTGCCCATGTTTCCTGTATATCTGCTTTGAGGGTGGGTTCACACACCGCTGGAGCCTATACATCACCTGCTCCCCGCTCCGGCTTGCTTCGGGGCTCCCATTGTCTTCACGTCACGCTCAGCCAATCAGTGTGCTGCCCATTGGCTGAGTGGAACGTGCCGGGAACCCCTGAAGCAAGCTGTAGCGGGGACCAGGTGATGTATAGGCTCTGGCGGCAGGGGGTTAACAGGGCAGGCTGCTGACAAACTCGCAGCAGGATGGACATCCTGCCCATAGGGTGTACAGGGCAGGGATCCGCAGCGTGAATTACAAGGAGTTTTCTGGGTTTCTTCACTGGATAGGCCATCAATGCTTTAGCTGGCCAACACCCTGCATCCCCTCTGATCTGCTGTTGGAAGACTTATGGTCCCTTTACATGTACAGATAAATCGCTTAAAGGGGTACGCCAGTGATTTATTTCAAATCAACTGGTGCCAGAAAGGGCAAGAGATTTGTAATTTACTTCTATTAAAAAAACTCAAGTCTTGCAGTACTTAGCAGCTGCTGTATGTCCTGCAGGAGGTGGTGTATTTCCTCCAGTCTGACACAGCGCTCTCTGCTGCCACCTCTGTCCATGTCAGGAACTGTCCAGAGCAGCAGCAAATCCCCAAAGAAAACATGCATTGGACAGATTCTGACATGGACAGAGGCAGCAGAGAGTACTTTGTCAGAGTGGAAATAATACACCACTTCCTGCAGGACATACAGCAGCTGATAAGTACTGGAAGACTGGAGATTTTTTTAATAGAAGTAATTTACAAATCTCTGGCACCAGTTGATTTCAAAGAAACATTTTTTGCTGGAGTCTCCCTTTAAGCGCTCATTTAGCAAACAGCAATTTTCCCCCTAAAACAATAGGCATTTAGACGGAAAAAAAAATCTCTAAAAAAAGGCGGTAACGCATTTTTATTCAAGATCATAAGTGTGTTTATAATTGCGTTCATGTGATGAGTGTTTACACTGAAAGATTTGCGAATGATAGAGGATGTTTTGAGGTCAGCGTAAAAGATGCGATTAACAACATACGTACTAATTTCTGTTCATTGTTCGATCGTTTCCGCATTTACACAAGAAAGTTTTAATGATTTAACAATCTATTGCACGATAATCTGCCGGTGTAAAAGGCCCTTTACTATAGGTTACTTCTCCTTTGGCGAGCCAGGGAAAGAAGCGCTCAGTCGTGTGCTTCTTCTAGCTTGTTCTAACAATCGCTGAACACCCAAACCCCAACAAATGAAAACGTTCGACACATTAAAAGTTTTTTCCAATGACACAGACACTTTGAGCTTCGGAAAGCCAACCTATAATCATGTTAAAGGGGTATTCCACTCAAACATAATATTTCATATGTTGCTGCCCTTGCTGAGACTAACAATTCATTCCATACTTAGCATTATCTATTCAGTCTGCTTCCCCCAGTTCTCAGCTGCTGCTTTCTGCTGAAAACACAAAAATCTGTGTGTGAGCTTTTCTCTCTGTCTCTCCCTTCCTCCCCCCTCCCTTCTGAGACGACTGATGTAAACAAGTCCCTGACTTTATTGACAACTTTGTAGCTTCTTTGTGTTGAGTTCATTAGCAACTTGACCTCAGAATAACCCTTCTTGCATTATAAAGAAGTAACAATGTTGCAGATACAGCCTCCCAGAGACTTTTTTTTTTACATCAGCTGTCTCAGAAGGGAGGAGTAGACAGAGAGAAAAGCTCACACATAGATTTTTGTGTCTTCAGCAGAAAGCAGCATCTCAAAAGTGGGGGAAGGAGACTGACTAGTTAACAAGTATGGACCATAGGCAGCAACAAATCAAAAGTGTTATGTTTCATTGGAATACCCCTTTAATTTGATCAGTGATCACAAATGACATGAATGCATATACATGTGTACACATAGGGCATATAGCGGCACATATTTATTCATATCTCAGTCGTCAGAGACGTCCGTTCCCTCGAAATTGAAAACCTCTGCGGATAATTACCTCGGCGTTTGTTGTAAGTGCGTGAACTCTTTTCAGCAACAAGCCATTGTGGCCGTCCTGTCCTGAATAGGAAAACAGAAGTCGGCGGTGTCCTAATGAGACGTTATCCTCCGGAGCATTACCACAATCTAATAAACGTGCGACCGTCCCCGCCATGCGCCCGGTGTAAGACAAATCACAGTGGGGAAGGTTTTGTTAATCAACCCACAAACAGTCTCCTGTATCCATTTTACCTGGAACCAGAAAGCACTTAAGGATTTCCATAACAAAAGCGCAGCCAGTCTGACGGACACGGAGATAATGGGTCCTGTCAGGGTGGGTTTTTTGTTGTTGTTTTTTTAGATGACAAATTTGCCCGGTGGCTTTTAGGAAATACTCAAAACAGATAAAAATGGCTTTATTGTAAATATACGAGCGACGGGATGCGTGAAAACACCGCGCGGCCGTTAAAAGATGAATGCGGATCCCAGGAGGCCGGATTTGGTTAATAGAAGTCGCCGCGTTACGTAAGTGATTGACGATAATTCTAAGTAAATGCGTGCCAGCAACCGCACAGCAAAGTCTATAAATGCTGAAAATCATCATCAGAATAATAAAAACACAGCGGCAAGAGGATCTAAAGAGGAAGCACGGAGAAGTACATGGATAGGAACTATAAGGGGAGATTTATCAAACATGGTGTAAAGTGAAACTGGCTCAGTTGCCCCTAGCAACCAATCAGATTCCACCTTTCATTCCTCACAGACTCTTTGGAAAATGAAAGGTGGAATCTGATTGGTTGCTAGGGGCAACTGGGCCAGTCTCACTTTACAGCATGTTTGATTAATCTCCCTCATTGGGCTCCCAAAGTGCTCTTAAAGGGAAACTAACAGCAGGGTAAGAGAATCTAACCACCTGCTGTTATGTTTTCATAGAGCTGGGGATGCTGAGGAAGAAGGTAGTTGTTGGTTTTTTTTTTGTTTCTTTGTCTTTCTTAACCTTCATCCTCAGCACCAATTTATAGAACTCCTCCGTGTTAAAGGGGTACTCCGTCGAATATATTTTTCTTCAAATCAACTGGTTTCAGAAAGTTATATAGATTTGTAAATTACTTCTATTAAAAAATCTCAAGCCTTCCAGTACTTAGCAGCTGCTGTATGTCCTACAGGAAGTGTTGTATTCTTTCCAGTCTCTCTGCTGCCACCTCTGTCCATGTCAGGGACTGTCCAGAGCAGTTGCAAATCGCCACAGAAAATCTTTACTGTTCTGGACAGTTCTTGACATGGACAGAGGCGGCAGCAGAGAACATTGTGTCAGACTGGACAAGTTCACCAAGTTTCACCAGATAAGCAGTGACCTTTCTGAGCTGTGAATCCAGTGTTTTATTTGCCCAGAGTCTCCAAATTGCTGGGCTGCTTCTCTGATCTCTCTGCTAACTCATCCCCCTTGGCCCCTCCCCATCCATAGGTTATAGTGGACCCATCTTTACTTTGCTGCTCTGTAATGAAAACGGCTGTGCCTGATAATGCACAGATGATGGTGGGTAGGAAAACAGCTTTTTTAGTACAGAAAGAGGCTTGTTTGCATAATAAAACCTATTACAGAGTTTCTTAAAATCGCTTGTACTACTGATTTCTGCAACAACAACAAAAAAGGAAATGACAGCTACACTTTAAAGGGAACCAGTCATGAGGATTCAGGGCCCCGAGTTAGAATAATGATGTTATGAAGAATGCTGCAGCGTTTCCTACCATTGCCTCTGTCTCCCCAAAAATGTTGTTTTATTTTTCCCCACGCTATATGGAAATCAGCGCTCACTAGTCATATGGGCGGCGTCTCTCTGTCATCTAGCCTTGTGGGAGGCGTCTCTCCCTCAACTAGTCATATGGGCGGCGTCTCTCCCTCATCTAGTCATGTGGGCAGCATCTCTCTGTCATCTAGTCATGTGGGCAGCATCTCTCTGTCATCTAGTCATGTGGGCAGCATCTCTCTCTCATCCAGTCATGTGGGCAGCATCTCTCTCTCATCTTGTCATGTGGGCAGCTTCTCTCTCTCATCTAGTCATGTGGGCAGCATCTCTCTCTCATCTAGTCGTGTGGGCAGCATCTCTCTCTCATCCAGTCATGTGGGCAGCATCTCTCTCTCATCTAGTCGTGTGGGCAGCATCTCTCTCTCATCTAGTCATGTGGGCAGCATCTCTCTCTCATCCAGTCATGTGGGCAGCATCTCTCTCTCATCTAGTCGTGTGGGCAGCATCTCTCTCTCATCAAGTCATGTGGGCAGCATCTCTCTCTCTTCTAGTCATGTGGGCAGCTTCTCTCCCTCATCTAGCCTTGTGGGCAGCATCTCTCTCTCTCATCTGGTCATGTGGGCAGCATCTCTTTCTTGTCTAGTCATGTGGGCAGCATCTCTCTCTCATCTAGTCATGTGGGCAGCATCTCTCTCTCATCTAGTCATGTGGGCAGCATCTCTTTCTCGTCTAGTCATGTGGGCAGCATCTCTCTCTCATCCAATCATGTGGGCAGCATCTCTCTCTCTTCTAGTCATGTGGGCAGCATCTCTCTCATCTAGTCGTGTGGGCAGCTTCTCTCTCTCATCTAGTCATGTGGGCAGCTTCTCTCTCTCATCTAGTCATGTGGGCAGCATCTCTCTCATCTAGTCGTGTGGGCAGCTTCTCTCTCTCATCCAATCATGTGGGCAGCATCTCTCTCTCTTCTAGTCATGTGGGCAGCATCTCTCTCATCTAGTCGTGTGGGCAGCTTCTCTCTCTCATCTAGTCATGTGGGCAGCATCTCTCTCTCATCTAGTCATGTGGGCAGCATCTCTCTCTCATCTAGTCATGTGGGCAGCATCTCTCTCATCTAGTCGTGTGGGCAGCTTCTCTCTCTCATCTAGTCATGTGGGCAGCTTTTCTCCCTCATCTGGTCATGTGGGCAGCATCTCTCTCTCATCTAGTCATGTGGGCAGCTTCTCTCCCTCATCTAGTCATGTGGGCAGCATCTCTCTCTCATCCAGTCATGTGGGTAGCATCTCTCTCATCCAGTCATGTGGGCAGCATCTCTCTCATCTAATCGTGTGGGCAGCTTCTCTCTCTCATCTAGTCATGTGGGCAGCATCTCTCTCTCATCTAGTCATGTGGGCAGCATCTCTCTCATCTAATCGTGTGGGCAGCTTCTCTCTCTCATCTAGTCATGTGGGCAGCATCTCTCTCTCATCTAGTCATGTGGGCAGCATCTCTCTCTCATCTAGTCATGTGGGCAGCTTCTCTCTCTCATCTAGTCATGTGGGCAGCTTCTCTCTCTCATCTAGTCATGTGGGCAGCATCTCTCCCTCATCTGGTCATGTGGGCAGCATCTCTCTCTCATCTAGTCATGTGGGCTGCGTCTCTCCCTCATCTAATCATGTGAGCGGTGTCTCTCCCTCAACTAGTCAGTCAAGTGGGCAGCGTCTCTCCCTCAACTAGTCATGTGGGTGGCGTCTCTCCCTCAGCTAGTCATATGGGCGGCGGCCCACCCTCAGCTATTCACGTTTCCCGGGCTGTTATCCCTCACCTCTGCGTTGTAACCCCGCCTCTGAATAATGTAACCCCGCCTCTGAATAATGTAACCCCGCCTCTGAATAATGTAGCAGGCTTGTGGCCTGTGAATCACACCAATGATCTGAATTTAGTTGTTCAATAATCTGATCTGGGCTTGTCCATATTTATAATTTAAAGGGGTACTCTGGCCTCAGGATATTTTCTAATGTCACATACATGGCTAGTGCTCAATGCTGGGATCATCTAAGTCCTCAGTGGTCCCAGCCCCAAGACCACCACCAAATATTAGGCTGCTTAACCCCCTGTAACAATTCCAGTGTTACAGCCTCTTAATAAGGGACTTGTATCCCTGATAAGTAAACAGCACAAACCGCAGGGAGAGGTTATAGTGATGTATAATTTACTATCAGACAGAGAGACAATGGATTGCAGTCATTATCTGCGTCCTGCATCTGTCACTCACCAGGGCTCCCGGCGCCTTCATATCACAATGTCTGCGCAGAACCTAGCAGCACCCAGGTAACATGGGCCTAATGTGTGACGGCTGCTGATAAAGGCCTCGTGCACAGCTGGATCCGGCACAGGTCATTATCTGGAGCTGGAAATATGCTAATGTGGGATCCTCGCTGCTTCACAGTCAGAGGGAAACTTACTAATCCATCAAAAAGGGAAAAAATTACCACAAGCCGTTATTGTTATCTTGTAATTAAAGTCAGATTTGACCTCTGTGAATTCTATTAAACACTAACTTTGTTTTTATGTACTTCCTCCGAAACTTTATTAAATCTGCAAACAGGGTGTTTAATAGGTTTTCTAAATAAATGTTCCCTGTATGTTTTTTTTTTTTTGCAAAAACAGCACCACCTTTGCCCTCAGGTTGTGTGTAGTATTAAAGTTCATCTCCATTAAAGGAGAAGTCCGGTGAAAATTTTTGCTAAAGTATTGTATTGCCCCCCAAAAGTCATACAAATCACCAATATACACTTATTACGGGAAATGCTTACAAAGTGCTTTTTTCCCTGCACTTACTACTGCATCAAGGCTTCACTTCCTGGATAACATGGTGATGTCACTTCCTGGATAACATGGTGATGTCACTTCCTGGATAGCATGGTGATGTCACTTCCTGGATAACATGGTGATGTCACTTCCTGGATAACATGGTGATGTTACTTCCTGGATAACATGGTGATGTCACTTCCTGGATAACATGGTGATGTCACTTCCTGGATAACATGGTGATGTCACGACCCGACTCCCAGAGCTGTGCGGGCTGTGGCTGCTGGAGAGGATGATGGCAGAGGGATGCTCAGTGTCCCTCCAGTGCCCTGTGTCCCTCAGTGTCCCCCTGCCATCATCCTCTCCAGCAGCCACAGCCCGCATAGCTTGGTGAATTCAGAAATCACTGACTGCTGAGAGGAACATGGCTGGCCTCAAGAAAATGGCCGCCATGTTGTGGAGCATCAGGGATGATCATTGTTAGTGGCCCTAGAAGGGTCCCCACATCCGGACATGATAGAGATGTCACACGCTCCGAGCTCTATTACACAATCTAAGGCCAAAGCATCTTTAGTTTTTCACACGATAATCCTGTTTGTCATTGTGTGAAAGGAAGGATAGTCTCATTAATTCCACACCATGAGGGCCGGATGTATCTGTGTGTGACCCAGAGGGGCAAGGACATAACCTTCCAGACTGATTAATAGATATTACACACTAACAAA
This sequence comes from Dendropsophus ebraccatus, assembly GCF_027789765.1. Taxonomy (NCBI): domain Eukaryota; kingdom Metazoa; phylum Chordata; class Amphibia; order Anura; family Hylidae; genus Dendropsophus; species Dendropsophus ebraccatus. The sequence continues at coordinate 136,350,674 of NC_091459.1, read as the reverse complement.
CACACTAGATTATTGGAAAATTCTGCCTAATTCACTTTTATTGACCGCCAAGTACCACAAGTTTCCAAGGACAATTTTAGATTTCTAAGGCTTGTTTTTTGTCTTTGCAGATCTTTTAAAAAAGAATATAGAGAGAGATGGAAATAGTGATAGATAGATAGATAGATAGATAGATAGATAGATAGATAATAGATAGATAGATAGATAATAGATAGATAGATAGATAGATAGATAAATAGATAGATAGGAGATAGAGAGATAGATAGATAGATAGATAGACAGATAGATAGGAGATAGATAGATGCTAGATAGATAGATAGATAGATAGATAGATAGATAGATAGATGATAAATAGATAGATAGATAGATAGATAGATAGATAGATAGGAGATAGAGAGATAGATAGATAGATAGATAGATAGATAGATAGATAGATGATAGATAGATAGATAGATAGATAGATAGGAGATAAATAAATAGATAGATAGATAGATAGATAGATAGGAGATAGATAATAAATAGATAGATAGATAGATAGATAGATAGATAGATGATAGATAGATGGATAGATAGGAGATAGATAGATAGATAGATAGATAGATAGATAGATAGATAATAAATAGATAGATAGATAGATAGATAGATAGATAGATAGGAGAGAGATAGATAGATAGATAGATAGATAGATAGAAGATAGTTTCCCTAGTAGGAGGACCTTATCAATAAATAGCATTCTCCACCTCGGTAAACCATCCCCCCCCCCTTGCCCCCCTCCCCCCGTAATATGGGAAAAAAATATACACTCATACTAAAAATCACCTAACAACTATTAAAGAAACCCCAGTTTTCCATAAACATGGAGGTACCTAATGTAAGGCTGGGTTCACACTACATTTTTGCAATCCTTTCTTTGCAAAAAAACGGATAGAAAAAACTGATGCATGTGTGTGCATACGTTTTGATCCGTTTTTTCATTGAATTCCATTATTAAAAATAAAAACGGACACAAAAATTCGGTCTACTACGTTTTTGTGTAGGTTAAAAAAAAACGGATACGTTTTGATCCTTTTTTTTATAATGGAATGCAATGGAATAACGGATCAAAACTGATCGACAAACATGCATCCTTTTTCCATCCGTTTTTTTTGCAAAAAAAAACGGATTGCAAAAACGTAGTGTGAACCCAGCCTAAGCAGTATATATATATATATATATATATATATATATATATATATATATACAATTTAATGTTTGCTAGAAGGTTAACTACCATGAGAAGGAAGGAAAAGCAATCCATGTACCAGAGGAGAATTATCCTAAATCCTGTTCCCTCAGCCCTCGCAGAAACAAGCTGCCGACTAAACTCCCTTCCAAACCACATTAATAGCCGGGCGATGCGCCTGTAATCAGAAATAATCCATATTTGCTATTACAACATCATGATAGAGAAGGGCTCAATATTTTAAACAGTTAGTAATCCATTTAAGCCAGTGATCGCTTTGGGAGTTGGTTTCCTACCTGCAACACTGGGAAGGATATTAGACTTATTATAGTCAGAAGCAGATCTGATAATAAAGCTGAAGACGGCTTCTCCCTGGAAAGTCTGAGCTGAGGATTTGTCCAGTATGGAGAATTCGGCCTCCACCATATTCATTTATTAATAGCATCGGAAAAAACTTCACCCCCAGTGCAAGTCGACGTGTTTCTAATCCCGAGTCTGCCCACCGGTGATTGACAGCTTTATCTGTTTCCATGATATTACATAGGAGGCCCTCGACTGCTTACTGGTGAATGAGGGGGGGCGAACTCTGAACTCAAAACGCGTCGCTGTGCATAAATCCAACATGATAATAGCATGATGCAATTATCCGTCAGGTCAAAGAAGCCGCAGGCAGCAAATTGTTATGTAATGCTTAACTCCTCAAGCAAGAAGATGCTTTTCCAGTTCTAGCTTAGACATGAGCTGGTGAACTTCCCTTGTCTACCAGTTAGTTACTGGCATTGTTCTCATTATTCATAAGGGGACACTTTTTTAACAACTGTACTTCAATTTATTTTTTATACTATGAGCAACAAAAAAGACATTGTGCAAATTTAGCCAATTGACTTTGTAGTCCTTAAAGGGGTATTCCACTCAAACATAACTTTTGATATGTTGCTGCCCATGGTGAGATTAACTATCCCTTCCAAACTTATTATCTATTCAGTCTCCTTCCCCCAATTCTCAGCTGCTGCTTTCTGCTGAAGACACAAAAATCTGTGTGTGAGCCTTTCTGTCTGTCTCCCCCTCTTTTCTCCTCCCTTCCGAGACAGCTGATGTAAGTCCTTATCTGAAACTTTGTAGCAACTTTATAATGCTGGGAGATTACTTGTTTGCATCAGCCGTCTCGGAAGGGAGGGGGAGATGGAGAGAAAAGCGCACACATAGATTTTTGTGTCATTAGCAGAAAGCAGCAGCTCAGAACTGGGAGACGGCTGAAGTAAACAAGTCCCTATCTGCAACTTTGTAATGCTGGGAAGGTTAATCACAGCGAGTTTATGAGCAACTTGACCTCAGATTGACCCTCCCAGCATTGCAAAGTTGCAGATAGGGACTTGTTTACATCAGCCGTCTCGGAAGGGAGGGGGAGATGGAGAGTAAAGCTCATACACAGTTTTTTGTGTTTTTAGCAGAAAGCAGCAGCTCAGAACTGGGAGGAGGAGACTTAATAGATAGAAATTAATAGGGAATGAACCATGAGCACCCCTTCAAACAACTGATCAACTGGGATACTGGCAGGTGGACCCCTGCTGATCTAATATTTATGGCCTATCCAGGGGATTTCTCAAAGAACCTGTTCTTACTTTCTTGCTGCCGGAATTACAACTCATTGGGTTGGTTCCCAGTGGCTTCTGCCTGCCTTGTCAGCTATGATTGATAGATTTCTCTCTATACCCAAACTGGGAGTCATCTGGGTTCACAGCCTTGGTTCACACTACTTTTTTGCAAAAAATGGATGAAAACAATGGATGTAGTTGTGTGCATCCATTTTGATCCGTTTTTCCATTGACTTCCATTATAAAAAAAAAAGGATCAGGTTTTTTTTAACGTACACAAAAACATAGTCAACCTCATTTTTGTGTCCGTTAAAAATAAACGATTCGTTTTTTTTTATAATGGAAGTCAATGGAAAAACAGATCAAAACGGATGCACACAAATGCATCCGTTTTTACATCCGTTTTTTGCAAAAATAGATTGCAAAAAGGTAGTGTGACCCCAGCCTAACCCAGTGCCTTGCCCAGTGTGGCATGTTCAGCACTATCCTTTGCCGGCAGCTGTTCTCAGAGAGCAGCAATCCTGGGCTAAAACTTGCTGATTCCATCTGAGTTTCTGAGCGGCGCGGAGCGGTATTGGCAGGCTAATTATATGTCAGCACTACATGCTCAATCAGAGCTTAAGGTATTAAAAGTGTAATGAACCCATTGAAGACAATATTACCAGTCTCAGTGTGGGCCTGTTTTAGCAGGATGCCTTTTACAGATTTCTCACTCTTGACCGAGTCACGTTACGTCTGTGCAATGTGCGGACGTGCGCTGATCGGCAGTCTGCTGATTAGTGGACTGCAGAAGGAGCAGGCGGTAATGGAAAACACTGCGCATGGAAGGAGCGGCTGACAGTACATCACTCAGGGTGTCAGAGAAATATCCATTTATTTACTTTATTTAATGCAAACCTATTACTGGAAGATGACTGCTAGCACACTCCGATGCAACCTGCCTGGTTAACCCTACTTGGGGGAAATTAAAGTAATTTAAGGGATTACATGGCTTGAGCTTGTAAAGGGTAAAATCTCTATTAGGAAGACAGAACATTAAGAGATGTTATGGCGGTAAATCTGTACACCTCATGTGTGTTTGGCCATTCAGATGCATTACCAGGGGATAAATATTTAGTAACATTTAAAGGAAGTTTGAAAAATAGAAGGTTAAAGGGAATCTGCCACTAGGTTTATGGTGTCTTAAATGAGGGCAACATAAACTAGTGACAGAAATGCTGAACAGATCAGTGTATTACTTACATCATTCTGTTCAGCTGTTCTCCTAATATGCAGGAGAATAGGATTCTTGCCACACCCCTCCCTCCACCCTCCAGCTGCTCATTGATAGTTAACTGCCTATAAACATCAGTAGGTGGGCGGAGTTTTCTGGTTCTCATGAATATCCAGAACTACTGAGCTCAAGCACATAGTGGAGAGGACTACTTATTGTCCATGTTATTCAGGGGGATATCTCTGGATTAGCTGCACAAAACAATATAGGTGACACATCATTCTGTTCAGCTTCTCTGTCACTAGTTTATGTTTTCCTGAGATAGGACGGCCTAAACCTACAGAGACAGACAGAGTCTTGTTAATAATATAATGTCAGGCCTTCAGCTTTACGCCAGTGCCTTTACACAATCTTGTCTCAGATAAAGGGACATTACTTTACACACATGTGGTGTGGGGCAAGTGGCAGGTCCGGAAGTCATATAGGGGATCACATTGGATTGCCAACAATCCCAATGGAAGGATTTTATACAGGAAATTCAAAGTGCCCAGATAGGTTCAAAAATCTTTAAAAGTTTATGGTGCAACCAAGTACGTAGCTACGTTTTGACCCTATAGGGTCCTCATGCTTAATAGAAATGAGAAGAATAGCTTCACAGGGAGCTTTCATAGTTACATACTGTGAGAAGACACATGTACATCAAGTTCAACCAAGGGAGGGGAGGAGATGTGGAGGATGGGAGGAGTGAAAATTGTGGTCTTCTTGTTGACTTGGGCCTAAGGAGCCCTTATGCCAGGGATGGGGAACCTTCGTTCCTCCACCTGTTGTAAAACTACAATTCCCATCATGACTGGACTGCCAAAGCTTCAGCTCTCCATTCCTGCCTTAGGTTATATTCATATGTCGGCCCTTAATAACTCATCTAATCAGCTGTTTGGCAGAGCCACCATGGCTCAGTATTTGCTCCTGGGGAGGTTGGTGTGGATGCAAACGCATAGTAGATGAGCAAGTCTCGCTGAAATTGGTCGGTTTGGTGAACATCCATCCAACTTTATCTTCTCTTCACTTGCTAATCTATCAAGCTGGACTCCAGTAGAGATGAGGGAGTTTACGGAGATTTGTTTTAGGTTCATTTCAGAAAATCGGACTCTCAGATTCTTTTTGGATTCGAAAATGCCCTGATAACCTTGAAAAGTATGTACAGGAGTCTATGCTGCTGTATATGGCAGCAAGCGGTGCACCCAGCCCAGCGAATGTAGTGAGTACTACCTGTGAAGCTTACCTCCAGGCCACCAGGAATGGAACGAGTCCAAAACAAATCACAAAAAGTTCCGATTCTAACAATATAGAACTTTGTGATGTTTGGGAAGAATGTAATTTGTTCTAGTTTTGTAGATTTTCGCCCATATATGACACTATATCCAACCTCAGTGATGGTACGGTTTGATTAGTTCTTGAGGGCGTTCTGAAAAGCCTTGGTCCTCGCCTTCAGCTCTGCTGGGGGAATACAGTAATTACAATAGTCGATAATATCCTCTTATGTATGAAAATTGGTTAATTATCTTCAGAAGCTCGTTTAACCGTTCTATCAATGAACTATATTATCTTTTTTTTAAGGGAAATGATCCCATAATTCTCGGCTGAGCGGGGAGATAGCCTCTTTCTATTGCCGATGGTCTCCAGAGGATATAGGTCTTTTCTGACCTTGCGAAATCCGCATTAGACTCGTAAGGACAGACAACCAGCTCTCCCCAGTGACCATCTCATCCTTATCCAAGGAAATACATTTTAATTGCATTGCAAGAACTCGATTCCTTTTGTCAGAGGGGGAAAAAAAAAAAGTTAAAGTAACAATAATAAACTTTTTGAAAGCCGAACGTAGAAGCTTTTTTCATATGAGATCTTCCCGTCTACAATCTCGCTCTACGCACCTTCCGGCCTTAAGTAGCATTAGCAAACAACCCCATTGTCCGGACTACCCCCCCCCCTCCCCTCCCCCAGCTTCGGCTTTGAAAAATAATAAGAACAATTTGATTGTAGGAAACTGCGGCAGGATATGTAATAAGAAAATGAGAAGTAGAGGGAAAAAATTGAGTTAGGAGATAAACATTGGGGACTTGGAGATGTTATTGTATCTAATAAAAAAGCCTTTTTGGCTGCTTTCTTTGTTACCTTCCTCTAGGGCATATCTGTGCGGCTCGAGTCTCTGCTTATGAAACTCCTCAACTGGGATTTACCGCTACTGTATCTGATAAGAAAAAGTTTTTCCTTCTTATTCAAAAAAATAATAATAAAAAACTCTTCTTACTAGGTAAAAAATTCCTCCAATGTCAGGTTATTTGCATGCGTCCGTGTGTACGGGGGTTCAGAGAGGTCACATCTACAGCTGAATTTTAAGGAACATTGGGTAATTTCGGGATACATTATGAATATTGCTTCTTGCCTTGCAGAACAGCAGATTGTACATTTCATTGCTTTGCAGCCTCTTAATTGTACTCTTGTAGCATCTCGGCGTATAGGTACATGCCAAATATTCACACATTTAAAGACATTGGGATATGTACACACAGGACAGAGCGGCCTCAGGCAAATCTGCTGTGGATTCTTCAGAAAATCTGCCTCATAAATCCAAGTTTCTGCAGAATTGGCCAACTAATCCGCACTTTAATTAGCCACATTGTTATTCAGTACATTCCTTTTGGATCTAAATAATGACCTATAGCCTTAAAGGGGTTGTCCAGTATTAAAAAAATACAATAACATTACACTTGTCCACAAGTTGCATGTTGTATTGCACCTTCCTTGTGCTCCTATACTGTAGTTACCCCTATTCTTAGAAGAATCTATGTGTATGCCCCCACACTATAGTTAGGATTCCTCCTTGTGCTCCTAAACTGTAGTTACCCCTATTCTTAGACTAGTCTATGTTTGTGCCCCCACACTATAGTTAGGATTCCTCCTTGTGCTCCTATTCTTAGACTAGTCTATGTTTGTGCCCCCACACTATAGTTAGGATTCCTCCTTGTGCTCCTAAACTGTAGTTACCCCTATTCATAGACTAGTCTATGTTTGTGCCCCCACACTATAGTTAGGATTCCTCCTTGTGTTCCTAAACTGTAGTTACCCCTATTCTTAGACTAGTCTATGTTTGTGCCCCCACACTATAGTTAGGATTCCTCCTTGTGCTCCTAAACTGTAGTTACCCCTATTCTTAGACTAGTCTATGTTTGTGCCCCCACACTATAGATAGGATTCCTCCTTGTGCTCCTAAACTGTAGTTACCCCTATTCTTAGACTAGTCTATGTTTGTGCCCCCACACTATAGTTAGGATTCCTCCTTGTGCTCCTAAACTGTAGTTACCCCTATTCTTAGACTAGTCTGTTTGTGCCCCCACACTGTACTTAGGCCTTCTTGTTATGCTCCCATACTGTAGTTATCCCTAATATTAGACTATCTAGCCTATGTTTGTGCCCCCAAACTGTTGTTAGGCCCTCTTCTTATGCTCCCATACTGTAGTTACCCCTAATCCTAGACTGTGTAGTCTATGTTTGTGCCCCCACACTGTAGTTAGGCCCTCTTCTTGTGCTCCTATACTGCAATTCTCCCTATTCTTGGACTGTCTAGTCTATATTTGTGCCCCCAAACTGTAGTTATGCCCCCTCCTTGTGCTCCTATACTGTAGTTACCTCTCCTATTAGACTGCCTAGCCTAAGTACGCACTGTATAAGATTTTTCTATCTAACCTAGTATGTCTATAGTAATATAAAGCATATATTTGGCTACAAATCCTCTCTACTGCTAAAGTTTTATGGTTCTCATACTTTTCCTGTCCTACTTAGGAGCAGATGTAGATCTTCTTCTATGTTTCTGAACCCACAACAACCTTTAGTTTAGTGGCCTGTGTCTTATTCCACTCTACACATGAAACGAAGTACAGAAAAGATCAAAGCAGATAATGGAAGGAAAGAAAAAGCAAGTTTTTCACATCTCAGTAGGTGGCGCCCAAGGGCAACTCGCTCCGACAGCGTCCACATAGCAGCAGCTTCAGATGGCTTCTGTGTCCTGCTACGCGTGAACATAGATCAGCCTATTATAGGAATTTATAGTTCTTGGGCTTTTCAGCTGCAGGGACTTGAAGACGCTGTGATAGTAACTACTCGTGATCTATATATTGAGGTGGAAACCTGTTTATCTGTTAAGATAAATAGAAAATCCAATCTTATTTAATTACATGGGACTGCTTCCTGGACCGGGCTCCATCATTAACTCCCAATCCCTGGCAGCTCGGCGAGTTTGCAGTTTAATTTATGACCCTGGGGGCTGTATATGGAATAGTGGGATGCTAAAAATACGACAATTGTGGGGACTGGGGAAATAAAGACATCTTCTCATATACGTGTGTCTCTCTAGGGGTAATCTGTCTCTGTCTATAAGCAGTGGAGGGAACATATTTACATATAATGCTGAGTAACTTTGCAGACACATTGCATTACTTATTATGCGCTGATTTGACTTGCATCAGGCGCTTGTTGATCGGCACTCATATTCTGAGCCTATAATGTAGCTTTGTAATTGTGCGGCCACGGCTGTAGGAATGATCAAGGGATAGTTCAGCATATATATATATATATATATATATATATATATATATATATATATATATTTCCAATCAACGGGGGCCAGAAACTTATATTGATTTGTAATTTTCTTCTATTAAAAAAATCTCAAGTCTTCCAGTACTTATCAGCTGCTGTATGTCCTGCAGGAAGTGGTGTATTCTTTCCAGTCTGGAGAGCAGAATTTGCTACTGCTGCTCTGGACAGTTCCTGACATGGACAGAGGTGGCGGCAGAGAGCACTGTGTCAGATTGGAAAGAATACACCACTTCCTGCAGGACATTCAGAAGCTGATAAGTACTTGAAGATTTAAGATTTTTAAATAGAAGTAAATTACAAATCTCTGGCACTTTCTGGCACCAGTTGATTAGAAAGGTTTTTTTTTGCTTTAGTTTTTTTCCTTTTGGTCTGCTTTGGACCGAAACTGCTTTGCAATGTGCTGGATGCATGGCATTGTAAGAGATGTAGTTTCTTTCTGCCTTATATATGGAGGACATTCCCTATACCGATACCTCTATGGATACATTTACTGTACGTGCTAGGATATTTCCCAATGTATATAGAAAGAGCTTAGTTCTACTTCTGTGGATACTCCCGATAATGAAGCATTGTGCGCTCTAGAATCTGATCTGGATGCTTCCGATAAGTATTGGATTATCAATTATTCTAGATTATTAGACAACCATAGAGAAGTATATAAAATGCACCAGTAAGAGCTTCGAAGAATCCCGAAGAAGAGAAATTTCACAGAGTCTTTTCTAGTGATCCTGGATATAATATATAATAGATCAGAGTGCTTATAGTTTGCCTTATGGAGCTAATAAATAGCACCCGGCGGCCATTCTCCTCCATCTATCCTCTAACGTTCTCCCTGGTTGTGTGTGCAGAACAAGGGACTGAATTAGTTTTTATCAGATCCCATTGTACCTAAGGAATCTGTGAATCAGAGAGCGGCTGTCTCCAGGCCTGTGATTAATGAAGTGGCCGACTTGTCTCCTGACCTTGGATAGAGGGGAGAAAAGAGATAGTGAGCGGAGCTGCTGTACAGGCCTGAGCGTCTGGCTATGGCGTCCACAAGGATATGTATATGGTGTCCTCACCGCACCCTGATCACTCACACAACTATCTCCCCAGGACCAGGAGGCATCTTATAATTCTTAATGGCCAGAATAGAATTCTACAGCTACAGTATAGACCGACGGAGCAGCTAAGAAGGTGCCGTGTTACATGTGTTGTGGAGTCTCAATAAATGCGGAGTGGAGAGTTAGGTAAGACCAGCGTACAGATAGGCCAGGCTTGATAAATCCTTTCAAGGCTATGTTCACACTACGTAAGAGACCAGCCACGGAACGGCCGGTCTCTGAAAAGATCACCGGCCGGATGATCTTTAGGGCCGAGCGAGCGGCGACTTGCTACATAGTGTGCACTGACATGTCAGTTTATTACGGCGCCGCTAGGGATCCCGGACGGAGTGTATACTATGTGTATACACTCTAGTCGGGATTCCCTCAAAAGGCAGCACAACGTAAGTTCCATGGGAATCACCCATGGAACTTACATTGTGTGAGCATAGCCCAAGTGTGTAAAGGAGATATACAGGATGAGAAAACCTCAACCTCAGTTTGTGTGCGGTAATGTAGTTCTATTGTAGTGTATGTAGCCATGATGTAATACCACACACAACCTGAAGGACAGGTGTGGTGCTGTTTTTGGAAGAAAGCAGCTATGTTTTTCTAAACCCCGATAATTCCTATGGCTGTAGCTAAGTTTCCCAGACAGTTCCTGGGCGGCATCCATCTTCTCCAGGCAGTGGGATTCAAATACCGATTGTTTGGGTTTGTGCGAATTAAGTTCACTCATAGTGGTGATGTCTAATAGCTGCATAAAGACGCCACAGCATCCGTGACATTGTACAGCTAGTTGTCATCATGGTTTTGGGGTTAACACCTGCCCCCTTATATACAGAATATACTGTATGCTTCCGAGATGCAGGAAGAGAGGGAGAAATCACCAAGATGCAGCAGGCATCAGCCATATTCTACTCCCTATACAACCTCTTTATAGTCCATGTTGCTCACACAGACATCTTTCCATAGATTTTAAGGCTATGTTCACACGTCGGAACAAATCGGCCGTTCCGTGACCCGGCCGTAGTGTGAACATAGCCTCAAGGGGCGAAAATCTTTTTCTTTCAAATCAACTGGTTTCAGAAAGTTATATTATATTCAGTAGATTTGTAATTTACTTCTATTTAAAAATCTCCAATCTTCCAGTACTTATCAGCTGCTATATGTCCTGCAGGAAGTGGTGTATTCTTTCCAGTCTGACACAGTGCTCTCTGCTGCCACCTCTGTCCATGTCAGGAACTGTTCAGAGCAGGATAGGCTTTCTATGGGGATTTGCTGCTGCTCTGGACAGTTCCTGACATGGACAGAGGTGGCAGCAGAGAGCACTGTGTCAGACTGGAAAGAATATACCACTTCCTGCAGGACATACAGCAGTTGATAAGTACTGGAAGGCTGGAGATTTTTAAATAGAAGTAAATTAAACATCTATATAAATTTCTGAAATCAGTTGATTTAAAAGAAAAAGAGTTTTGCCTGAATAGACCTTTAATGTAGCACATTATTAGATTGTGGTTGTGTGACCAAATCACTGTGTCACACAACTCTTATTCCTGCTAATAGGGTCGCGCTGCAACCCACTAGTGACTGTGACTCTGTACTATTGTGATGTCACGATCGTGGCCACTTCTTGGTCGCAGCACGACCCCATTCAGAGGCGGAGTCACACAACCATCGCCGTGCAGCCCCATCCATATAATGATAATATAATAATATAATATAAGATCCTAAATGTCATTCCTATACCGTCTAATCTGGGGTTACACTGAGGTCAGTAATTTCGCCCCATATTTCCTGGACTTCTTTTTATCCCTAAATGCAAACACAGGCAGAACTAAATGTTAATCTAGAAGTTCCCTGCGGATGATTGTACGGAGCGCGGCCCATATATCTGCGGAGGACATCTATCCCCACAATGCTGACATCACATCCCGCTCAGGCTCATTCACACACACTCTAATGCTTCATCTGAGCGCAGTTTTTTTGATCAATAATGCACGGCGCTCGTCCTGTTTAATGTAATGAGACATGGCACTATGGGGAGGCAGGGTAGTGCGCCAGGTCCGGCAGCGGGCAGATTATACAGTCAGCACTTAGGTATTGCCTATGAGTGGATGCCAGGAATCAGTAATACCTGTTAGGGGAAGAGCGCTCTTTGATATCTGAGGCTACTTATGTTATTGCTCCAGGCACCATCATTTAGCTGATATGTGGCCGGCATATAAACCGCTTATTCTATCTGCTTCATTATACAATAGTACAATTACTATTCAAAGGTAGAATAAAATCTATAGTGTTAAAGGGGTATTCCAAGATAAAACTAACTTTTCCCCTGTCGTGGGGTCCGACCTCATTACCCCCAGGCGATCTCCATATCGGCCTACGTCTGCGTTGTTTTAAATAGAGTCACAGCTATAGCTCTATTCATTCTCTATGGAGCCGTTGGAGAGAGGCGAGTACAACACTCAGCTTGGGCGCTTAAAGGGATTCTATCACTAGGTTTATTCTGCCTTAAATGAGGGCAGCATAAAGTAGTGATATAAATGCCGAACAGATCGGTGTATAACATGTTTTATTCTGTTCAGCCGTTCTCCTAATATGCAGGAGAATAGGATTCTTGCCACACCCCTTCCCCCACCCTCTAGCTGCTGATTGACAGTTGACTGATTGACACAGCATGGATAAATAACTGCCAATCAGCAGCTGGTGGGCAGAGTTTTCGGCTTCTCATGAATATCCAGGACAACTGGGCTCATGCACATAATGGAGAGGACTACTTATTGTCTATGTAATTTAGGGGGATATCTCTGAATCAGCTGCACAGAACAGTGCAAGTCAGGGGTAGGGAACCTTGGCTCTCCAGCTGTTGCAAAACTTCAACTCCCATCATGCCTGTCTCTTAAAGGGGTCTTTTTTTTTCTTTCAAATCAATTGGTGTCAGAAAATTGTAGAACTGTAATTTACTTCAGTTTAAAAATCTTCAGTTTACCAGTACTTGTCAGGTGCTGTATGTCCTGCAGGAAGTGGTGTATTCTCTCCAATCTGACACAGTGCTCTCTGCTGCCACCTCTGTCCATGTCAGGAACTGTCCAGAGCTGTAGAATATCCCCATAGAAAACCTCTCCTACTCTGGACAGTTCCTGACATGGACAGAGGTGGCAGCAGAGAGCACTGTGTCATACTGTAAGAATACACCATTTCCTGCTGGACATACAGCAGCTGATAAGTACTGGAAGACTTGACATTTTTAAAATTTTGGGTTCAGTAGGAACAATATATAAGAGAAACAGAGATCAAATACAAATCTGTTTCTTCCCTTGTGTCCTCTCTTTAGTTAAATGCTGAACTCATGCTTCTTATGGAATCATCCATGTGGAATCTGTCTCTGTATCATGCACACATTACGACCGTTCTGACATTCGCAGTTCTATCTCTGACTTTTAGTGACATCTACCGTCAGTCCGGAAAAATAGATATTAAATCCTCGCAATTTTCTGCTCAATGGTTTTCTACTAGCGTGAAATGGGAAAACTGTTCCAGCCATAGTGTCGTCTCAGATGAGGGTTCTCTGCTATACAGACCTTGTATTTGTCGTATGGAAATGTCAGGAGGGCAGAGTCCCTTATAGCCACATCGCCTATAGGAGACTACAGCAGAGGGGCTGTGTACATAGGGCTGATGTCAAAGCCGGAATGACTTAGGGTCCTGTTAGATGAAGAGATTTTTAACGATAAACAAGATAATTTATCGTTAAGCTTAAATCGTTCACCATATTACACAGAACGATAGTCGTTAGTTGCGATGGTTATTACGATCATTTACTCCATCTGATCCCAGCAAAAGAAGGAACGATGTGAAATTACACTAGACGGTGTCAGCACCGATCAAATGGTGAACGATTTCTCATTGGTTGTTGGATCGTTGCCGGCATTTACACAAAACGATTATTGTCTAAATTCAAACAATATAACGATAATTCGCACGAAAATCGTCCAGTGTAATAGGGCCATTAGACATTAGGGGGTGAATTAAACATCAGGGGGGTGGAAATCTGATCATCCGCCATCAGGCTATGTTCACACTAGGTAAAAGTATGGCCGTTGTTGCCATCGGAAACAACGGACGTACTTTATGCGCCTGTGAACACTGCCCGATCCTGGCCGGAGCATATACACATCGTATACATTACGTCCGGGATCCCATGCGGACCCGCAAACAACTGACATGTCAGTTTTGTGCGGCCGCAATTCAGTGAATTGCTCCCCCGCAAAAAGCTCTGCCAGTTCACACAATGAAGCGAGCGGCTCCGGCCGCTTGCTTCATTGTGTGCTGTGGAGTGTTCTGATGCGCCCACATGAGAACACTACGGCCATAAACATCATCCGACCGGTACTGCAGTACTGGCCGGGTTGATCTGTGCAGAGATCGGTCGTGCCATGACCCGGCGGGGGTGGCGGAACGGCCGGTCTCTTACAGAGTGTGAACAAAGTCTCAGATTGGTCTTATGTACATCAATGGGTAATCAGAATCTGACATCTATCCATTTAGCTTGGATTCCATATAGATTGGCAGTTTTAGTTCTGTCCTAAGCGTTTCTGGACTGTGTCACCATTATACTAACAGCAGATCATGGTGTTAGTCAAAATCATGGTTGTCCACTTTGTAGAAGACATTATCCTTCTGGAGCAACCTAAGACTCTGTTCACACCATGTTTTTGATTTGCATCAAACTGGACAGCAACCATGGCGGGACGAGGCAGGGATTCCAGAGTGCACCTGCTACCATCAGTGCCTGGTGGAATTTAAAGGGAATGTCTCTTCACAAAATGGCTTATTGTTTAAATAATTTTTTTATGTTAAACATATTTTTATCTATATTATAAAATAATCCTGATATCCTGCAGTTTTCATTCTCATCACTGGGGCTAAAACTAAGCTGAGACTTCCTGTTGTGCCTGTGGTGATAAGAGGAGGCCGCAGTAAAGTGATCTGTACAGCATTGCAGCGTCATGTGACACCAGTAAATAGAGGAGACAGCTCCCTATGGAAGGACCTCTTTACAGGTCAAAGAGCGCACTCAGTAATGTCTCACATTCATCTCAAGGGGACAGAGTCTGGCTATTGTCCTCTATATTCATGAGTCTTGCTGTAAAGCATGTCACTAAATGCTGTTAAAAACAGCACAGGCAATATGGCCGCCCCCATAACAATGTAACAATGTACAAATAGTGAAATAAATAAAGTCAGAAAATAGAAACAGATTAGAATAAAAGAACAAGTTTAGTATCTGATTTTAATCAGTAAGAGAAAATTTAGTGACACATTCCCTTTATCAAGATAGTTGTCGGATAGACTCCACCCTTCACCTATATATTGTATACTGTACATATATATATATATATATATATATATATATATATATATATTAGTGCTGTGCAACATGTGCTCCCTTTGACTTTAAACATGACTTTAAACAATGAGCCCCTAGGCAGCTGCCTACTCTGCCGGCCCTTACACAGACATAGATCCACACCCTGATGGCTTCTTGTTACATGGAGGTTATCCCTATATACTGGGGTATACATCCAGCATAGGGCACAGACCTGCAGTAAGCACAGCCTGGCTTTTCTTGATCCATGTCTATAGAATCCTGCACATATATATATATATCTATACTGCACATATACATATATAATAAAATATTCATGCCGTTTGCTGGAGCCTCCTAATAAATCCCTGGGGTAACATACTAGTCTGATACATAACAACATGGAGCCTTAATTATACTTCTACCCGACTGTTTACACGGTATCTATCCACAATCCATTCATTGTATGTAAATCAGGTGCATATAATAAGGCTAAACATAGGGGGCGCAGCATGTGATGGCGGGAGGTAATGATTGTATCAAGGTCAAATATATATATATATATATATATATATATATATATTTCTGCCCATGGTGAGAATAACATTTCCTTCTATGCTTGTTATTATCTATTCAGTCTCCTTCCCCCAGTTGTGAGCTTCTGCTTTCTGCTGAAAACACAAAAATCTGTGTGTAAGCCTTTCTCTCTGTCTCCCCCTCCTCCCTTCTGATGTAAACAGGTCCCTGGCTGGCTTTATCTGCAACTTTGCTGCTTCTTTGTAGTGTTGGGAGGGAGAATCACATTGTGTTTGTCAGCAACTTGACCTCAGATTAACCCTCCCAGCATTACAAAGAAACCTCAGAGTTGCAGATATAGCCTGCCAGGGACTTGTTTACATCAGCCGTCACAGAGAGAAAAGCTCACACAGATTTTTGTGTCTTCAGCAAAAAGCAGCAGCTCAAAACTGGGGGAAGGAGACTGAATAGATAATAACAAGTATGGAAGGAATTGTTAGTCTCACCATGGGCAGCAACATGTGAAAAGTTGTTTTTGAGCGGAGTACCCCTTTTTGCACTACAGCTGTATACATCTCCACTATGTCCTACACTACAGTAATGACAAGCTATGGGTAGATGTTTCGGTGTCATTTCAGGTCCCCGTAATAGTCTGCATACCCCACAGATGGTCTCTCCCCGTCCTCGCTTATAATTGTAATGCAATAATCGGATGCCCTCTAAATGTGCGCCTTACAGGGACTGCTTTACTTAAAAGCATTAATTAGAGAGGAGTTACAGCGCGCGAGCGGCCAGCAAAGTGTTTGTTAAGCAGCATTCTCCGTATCAGGGTCAATAAATATAGAGCCGGTGGGAATAGAGTGAAATTACTATGCAGTCATACAGTGTGTTTGATCAGCTCCCAGTAACCTTAATAATGGAAGCAAAATGTAAGTAAAAGTCTCCTCCCGGTGACATTCAGCGCGTGGTTGTGGTCAGCAAAACCCAACTTCAAACAAATAGGACTGACATCGCGCAACGTAGACCGGTAATTAAAATGGAATATGCAAAAAGCAACCTGAAAATAAACAGTTTTCACTCTCCCCCCCCCCCCCCCCCCCAGCCCCGTATGTCCAGTTTGATGAATCCATTGACAAGGAATAATATATGAAATGTTCTTTTTTCCCAAACAGTAAGGGGTACTCCGAAGAAAAAAAAATAGTTTTAAAATCAGCTGGTGTTTTCCAGTACTTATCAGCTGCTGTATGCTCTGCAGGAAGTGGTGTGTTCTTTCCAATCTGACACAGTGCTCTCTGCTGCCACCTCTGTCCATGTCAGGAACTGTCCAGAGCAGCAGCAAGCCCCTACAGAAAACTTCTCCTGCTCTGGACAGTGCAGGACAGAGGTGGCAGCAGAGAGCACTCTGTCAGACTGGAAATAATACACCACTTCCTGCAGCTGATAAGTACTGGAAGACTTTAGATTTTTAATTAAAAAGTAATTTACAAATCTGTGTAACTTTCTGGCACCAGTTGATTAGGAAGAAAAGAATTCTGGAGTCCCCCTTTAAGCCCCATACCCCTGATCCCTGCTCTTTGATGTAATAATTAAGGGAGGCATTTATCAAAATCCGCCCCAGGCGTACGTCACAGAAAAGGGTCAGATTCGCCCGTTTTCCGTGCTGTGTCCCCCGCTCACCTGATGGACAGGAAGGGGGGGGGGGCGGCAAGGTGGGGAGGAGTTATTGGATGACGGAGATGGTAGGAGCCTTCAATTTAGTTAATGTGATGGCGATGATGGTAGGAGCCTTCGGCTTAGTTATTGGATGACGGCGATGGTCGGAGCTTTTGGTTTAGTTATTGGATGACGGTGATGGTAGGAGCCTTCGGCTTAGTTATTGGATTACGGTGATGGTAGGAGCTTTCGGCTTAGTTATTGGATGACGGTGATGGTAGGAGCTTTCGGCTTAGTTATTAGATGGTGGTGATGGTAGGAGCCTTCGGCTTAGTTATTGGATGGCAGTGATGGTAGGAGCCTTTGGCTTAGTTATTGGATGGCGGTGATGGTAGGAGCTTTTAGCTTAGTTATTGGATGATGGTGATGGTAGGAGCTTTCGGCTTAGTTATTGGATGACAGTGATGGTAGGAGTCTTTGGTTTAGCTATTGGATGACGGTGATGGTAGGAGCCTTCCGGTTTAGTTATTGGATGGCGGTGATGGTAGGAGCCTTTGGCTTATTTATTGGATGGCGGTGATGGTAGGAGCTTTCGGCTTAGTTATTGG
The DNA here is from genome assembly GCF_027789765.1 of Dendropsophus ebraccatus. NCBI lineage: Eukaryota > Metazoa > Chordata > Amphibia > Anura > Hylidae > Dendropsophus > Dendropsophus ebraccatus. The sequence goes on along the minus strand of NC_091459.1, from coordinate 136,332,758 downwards.
ATGGCGGTGATGGTCGGAGCCTTTGGTTTAGTTATTGGATGACAGTGATGGTAGGAGTCTTTGGTTTAGCTATTGGATGACGGTGATGGTAGGAGCCTTCCGGTTTAGTTATTGGATGGCGGTGATGGTAGGAGCCTTCGGTTTAGTTATTCGATGGCGGTGATGGTAGGAGCCTTCGGTTTAGTTAATAGTAAGACAAAATTAACGGTTTAGTTAATGTGATGACGGTGATTGTCGGAGCCTTTGCTTTAGTTATTGGATGACGGTGATGGTCAGAACCTTTGGTTTAGTTATTGGATGGCGTTGATGGTCGGAGCCTTCAGTTTAGTTATTGGATGGCGGTGATGGTCGGAGCCTTTGGCTTAGTTATTCGATGACGGTGATGGTAGAAGCCTTTGGCTTAGTTATTGGATGAGGGGGATGGTAGGAGCCTTCGGCTTAGTTATTGGATGATGGTGATGGTAGGAGCCTTGGGTTTAGTTATTGGATGGCGGTGATAGTAGGAGCCTTCGGTTTAGTTATTGGATGACAGTGATGGTAGGAGCCTTGGGTTTAGTTATTGGATGAAGGTGATGGTCGGAGCCTTTGGCTTAGTCATTGGATGGTGGTGATGGTAGGAGCCTTCGGTTTAGTTATTGGATGACGGTGATGGTCGGAGCCTATGGTTTAGTTATTGGATGACGGTGATGGTAGGAGCCTACGGTTTAGTTATTGGATGACAGTGATGGTAGGAGCCTTCGGTTTAGTTAACATTGTTAGTGGAATTTCCATATAAGTTAGAAATCAAAGAAATCCCATTATGCAAACATGGCGGGTAAAGAGGGGAATGAAATTAGGAGGCTGAATGTATGGTAATAGGCCGGAATAATAAGTGGCAGGTTTATCCCCGATGGTGTGCGGGCTGGTAATGCCGCTACCGCTATAATGAGATCTTGATAACTCCCGTCCAAACTCATATATAATAAGCCAGAGCCTTTTATTATAAAGCAGGAGGCTTCAGAGAAAAGAGACTTTGTGCCCCATTATACAACCAGAGACGACTGTGTCAGAGATCAGAGCAGGTTTGTACTGCGGAATTAAGGACAGATGAAATTTAAATTTGCGGAAAAGGAGCGGAGCTGGAAGCGTGGGGGAGAATGACAAAATCCTCATTTCCGTCCTTCTACGTGTTACACTGTACATCAGAAATAGGCGACGTGGATGGAATAGAAAGCTGCCGCGCGCTCCGCTCCGTCTGACCCCGGCAAAATACTGTACAATGAAAAGTAGATTCTCCCAAGACTTCAGCGGCATTTCTTCTTCAAAGAGAAGATGCACTCTGCATGATACTAGGGCTCCCGGGGGCGATTGCCTCTTCATGTCGCTCAGCCTATAGCGTATATGTAACTAACGTTCAGAACATATGTCTATTTTCAGCCCATACCCTTCAACTAGAAGCAAGGAATACATCTGGTATGAGTCGCCTGCTATCTCGTGTCTCTGTCTTACTGGATACATAGACTGCTATAAGGAGATGTGATTTCTAGAGAGAAACAAATGGGCTTTTGGCTGTCCGGAGCATGCTGGGAATTGTAGTTTTGTAACAGCTGGAGGGCCTGAGTTTGCTACCTGTGCTGTAGGCCTATACATGGCAGGGAATTGTGGGACTTAGGCTTTCTTTACACTTCCTTAAAGTGTCACTGTCGTTTAAATTTTTTTGCAGAAATCAATAATACAGGTGATTTTAAGAAACTTTGTAATTGGGTTTATTACCTGAAAAATGCATTTTTATCATGAAAAAGCCGTTTGAAGCTCTCCCCCCTGTCTTCATTGTTCTCTATGGAGAGGGGAGGGGTGGAGGGAGATGAGGCACCAAAACAGGACAACAAAGAGTTAATTTACAGCTACATCACCGGGCTATCTCCTCTGAAGTCAGCACTGACCTCTCTGAGCTCTGAATACGGCTTTCACACAGGTCCCGCTGTGTAATCCTTTGTTCTCTGCTCTCTGCTGGTGACTAATCTCCCTCCTCCCCTCTCCATAGGTTACACAGGGCTCGACTGATGTAAAAGAGTCGAGATTTCCTGATAATGGGCAGTGGATGAGAGAGGGGAGGGGGGGGGACCTGGGGAAAGTCTTTTTGAATGCAGATAATGGCAGATAATTACAAAGTTTCTTAAAATCGCCTGGACTATTGATTTCTGCATATAATAATAATAATAATAATAATAATAATGATGATACGGCAGTGACACTTTAAGGGGTTTTCCATGCTTTAGATGAAATTTATCCAGGATTAGATAAAGCATAGCAACTTTCTTGCAAAAACAGCGCCACCCCTGTCCTCAGCTTGTGTGTGGCATTACAATTCAGCTCACAGCTGTTCACCACAGGCATGTGGAGAGGTAAGTCCCTACTTGTTATCAATTTTCCTCTGCCGGCTGCCAGATTTTATAAATTGCCGACTTCTACTTTAACTGGGAGCCATTAGGGAAGTATTAGGCATTACACTTACAATGCTTTATGTTTTACATTGTTATTTATGAGGTTTATTGTAACATATTGAGAGCTATTTATTCTAAGTCATAGATCTGATATTGTTTATTGAAGAGTCTGCTGTGACTATTATATTTCCATTGTCACATTGCCTGTTCTATGTGTGTTATATATGTGAGGTTAACTGGTAGTCATGGATATGTCAGATGGGTATATCACATCTCTGCTGCAGCGTAGGGAAGACTGGTTACTTTCGCCTATAAGCTGCCTGGTTACAGTGTTTTAAAGGGGTTGTTCACAAAAAAAATGATTTCAAATCAACTGGTGCCAGAAAGTGCCAGAGATTTGTATTTTACTTCTATTATGAATTCTCAAGTCTTCCCGTACTTATCAGCTGCTGTATGTCCTGCAGAAAGTGATGTAGTCTTGCCAGTCTGGAGAGCAGTAGAGGCTTTCTATGGGGATTTGCTGCTGCTCTGGACAGTTCCTGATACAGACAGAGGTGGCAGCAGAGAGCACTGTTTGAGAGTGGAGAGAATACACCACTTCCTGCAGGATATGCAGTAATGTTCTGCCTCTCCTGTGGGGGCACTGCAGAGGAATCAAACACTTGCTACCAGGTTCTTCTTGAAATTACAGCAGAGAGTTACAACAACTGTGTAGCTTACTATACCCTGCTGTCTATGCAGCCCCTATTTACATCTATGGGAGTTATATAAAGAGCATAAAACAATTCTCTCCACCAGCGGACCCTTTTTCTTGATATAGCAGCGGATCCCACCTGGATCTACCAGATTGATGGCGAAGTATTTTATTTGATGGGAAAATGACAGCAGAGTTTTGTTTTCTCTGACAGATAACAAGTACGCCCCGGCGGTCACCCTGAACGGCTTCATCTTCATCCTGGGAGGAGCGTACGCAAGAGCGACCACAATCTACGACCCCGAGAAAGGAAACATCAAGGCCGGGCCCAACATGAACCACTCACGGCAGTTTTGCAGGTGACAAACATCTACAAGGCTGTATATTAATTTATGCTTATTTTCTCTAGTGTGCCTTAAAGGGGAAGCGGCTAGAAGTCTGGCAGCGGCTATTACCTTTCTTCTCCCCCGTACATAACTAAAGAACATTAATTCGACAGATGTATGAGCACCTTAAAGGGGCATTCCGCTCAAACATAACTTTTTATATGTTATTGCCCATGGTCAGACTAACAATTCCTTCCATATGTGTTATGATCTATTCAGTCTCCTTTCCCTAGTTCTCAGCTGCTGCTTTCTGCTGAAGACACAAAAAACTGTGTGTGAGCGGTTAAGTTCCTATCTGCTCTCAAACCCCCCTCCCCTTCTAATACGGCTGATGTAAACAAGTTCTCATCTCCAACATTGTAGCTTCTTTGTGATGCTGGGAGGATTAATCGCAGTGAGTTCATCAGCAAGGGGGGAGGAAGGAGAGACAGCTAGAAAAGCTCACACATGGATTTATGTGTCTTCAGCACAAAGCAGCAGCTGAGAACTGGGGGAAGGAGACTGAATAGATAATAACGAGAAGGGATTGTTAGTTTCACCCTGCAGACTACAAAACTGTATACCTTTATACAGTAATAAAGACTGTAGCCCAGGGATGGGGAACCTTCGGCCCTCCAGCTGTTCTATAACTACAACTATCATCAGGCCTGGACAGCCAAAGCTAAAGCTTTGGCTGTTCAGGCATGATGGTAGTTGTAGTTTTGCAACAGCTAGAGGGCCGAAGGTTCCCCATCCCTGCTGTAGGCCATCTATGGCTGTCAGGGCATGCTGGGAGTAGTAGTCCCTCTGTGCGATGACATGGTCCCCCCTGTTCGGCACTGTACAGTAAGCCTGCAGCCAGCCATCAATCAGTGTGAGTGACAGGCTCCATCTGCTGTTATTGTACACTGCCAGCTGCATGGGAATCGGCAGCTGTTCTCCTGATCATTTACAACACAGTGTTTTCTCTAAATATTTATCATCTCCTACATGTAATATCCCAGAGATGGGGGGCGCCGTGTCTAATGATGGCGCCATCACCGGTACCAGGAGCACCAGGGAGTAAATGCATGTCATGGGGTCTTGTCTGACATGTGCAGATTATTGTCAGTGCGGCCCCCTGCGACTCCCCCTACACCTCATTATGTGATAATGTATACAGCCCTCCCAGCATGCTCTGCTCTAATGATTGACAGCCAAATGGATCCCGTACATGATGAATTAGAAACACTTGTTAGCAGCTATTGGGGTCTCTGAAGGTCAGAACTGTGACCAAGCCTCTAACCTCTACAGGAACAACTATGAGAGGGCAGGGCACAGAGGCCGGGGGTATGCTATACTGTACCTGCCCAGACAGATCTATCATTATCTCCTTCCAATCTATCTCCTATCTATCTATCTATGTATCACTCTCTCCTATCTATTATCTATCTATCTCCTATCTATCTATCTATTATCTATCTCCTATCTATCTATCTATCTATCTATCTATCTATCTATCTATCTATCTTCTATCTATCTATCTCCTATCTATCTATCTATCTATCTCCTATCTATCTATCTATCTATCTATCTATCTATCTCCTATCTATCTATCTATCTCCTATCTATCTATCTATCTATCTATGTATCACTCTCTCCTATCTATTATCTATCTATCTCCTATCTATCTATCTCCTATCTATCTATCTATCTATCTCCTATCTATCTATCTCCTATCTATCTATCTATCTATCTATCTCCTATCTATCTATCTATCTATCTCCTATCTATCTATCTATCTATCTATTATCTATCTCCTATCTATCTATCTATCTCCTATCTATCTATCTATCTATCTATCTATCTATCTCCTATCTATCTATCTATCTATCTATCTATCTATCTCCTATCTATCTATCTATCTATCTATCTATCTATCTATCTATCTCCTATCTATCTCCTATCTATCTATCTATCTATCTATCTATCTATCTATCTATCTATCTATCTATCTATCTCCTATCTATCTATTATCTATCTCCTATCTATCTATCTATCTATCTATCTATCTATCTATCTATCTCCTATCTATCTATCTATCTATCTATCTATCTCCTATCTATCTATCTATCTATCTCCTATCTATCTATCTATCTATCTATCTCCTATCTATCTATCTATCTATCTATCTATCTATCTATCTATCTATCATCTATCTCCTATCTATCTATCTATCTATCTATCTATCTATCTATCTATCTATCTGAGTCACCTAACACTTGAGTATAGTTCAGCTGCAGTCTAAGGCTATGTTTCCACTACACCATTTTAGCGGTCATCTATTGATAATGATGTCCATGATCATTATTTGCGGCCGCCATCATGAAAAGACGTCCACCTTTTGCCATTAAATGACGGCCCACTCCCATAGTGGGAACATATCCTTATAATTTATCTGTCCTGGGATAAGATGTTATCCATGTTCCCCAACTTCACTCACATCCAGAGCTGAATTCACACGGCTGCTCCTAAGAAATCGCTATGTACAACAAACTCCTTAGTTCTGCAAAATGTGAAGCCCAGAAGGGCAGAGGCAGAATCCTTGCTGCAGCTCTGGAGGTGACTGGAGGATGGGTATTTCCTATGACTGTAAGCAGCCTCCTGCCTAGCCTCCGGACACTAACATTTGGTGATGTTTTTGCAGCGCTGTGGTCCTGGATGGAAAGATATATGCAACAGGCGGCATCGTCAGCAGTGAAGGACCCGCCCTCGGAAACATGGAATATTACGACCCCAAATCCAACACGTGGACATTACTACCCAACATGCCTTGCCCACTCTTCCGCCATGGATGTGTAGTGATAAAGAAATACATCCAGAGTGCTTGACGCAAGGGACAGCGATGAACTGAGTCGACAGTCGGAGACGTCCGAACATTTTCTTTTCTCTCTCATTGGTTCGGTTTTAACCCTTCCCATGCCACAGATGAAGCGGTTAATCCTTCTCTTCTCCTTTAATTTCAAAAAGGAGATGATGGGGGAAATAAAAGAATTTTTTTCTTTTTTCATTTTGTCTACAGATTTTCAATAAAGTCTACATTGAATGTAGAAGATCATCCTCACCTTTGGGTGATGCCGGAGCAATTGGGCTCCAAACTATGTATAATATGTATGTTAACGCGGCAATCGTGTCACTAGGTGGCGTAGTGACACTTGTTGTCACCCTAGGTGCAATAGATTCCCATATTTTTACATGGGTTCAGTTGAGATAGGGTTCTGGGGCGAGAAGATGACAACCTGGATTTTATTCTAGATGTAAGGCTGGGATTTTTTTTTAGATGACTGTTCGGTACAGCTAAGCATCTCCTCATACAGAACTGAACAAAAATAAGGGCATTGTCTTCTAGGTTGGCCTCCGCTTATTCTTTCATCGAGAATGTAGCGATAGGAGAAAAAAAAACAGTTTGTCAATCCTAGAAAATTATTATGTGGTACATATAATATCTATTGTTGTGGATATACAACAATATACCAGAACAATCACCAACCCCAAGGACGTGATATCTACGGGGGCTCCCAGGCGGTCTATCGGGGGAGGAGAGTAAGATCGGCAGGTTTGTTTCTGTTTAGGCCACTGTTCCTACGTGAAATAAGGTGCTTCAAATAGACATGGCGGACACTTATTACCCTTATGTTCAGCCAATCACCAATAATTTGTGGCCAAGCAATCATGGCAGCCACTCATCTTTCAACTCCCAAATAGAGATGATCGAACATCGGAAAATCGTAGGTTCGATCGAACTTGAACATTCTCGAACCTGCCACATTTTATTGCTGATGCCTTCCCGATCCTGAGACAGCCCGGGGACCGCCTGGAATTAAAGGATTCAGCTTAGGTAATAGGCTGAATCCCAGAATGCCAGGCGGTCCTCTGGCACTCTCCTCATTCCCCACGGACCCGGAAGGCATCCGGAATCAAATGTGCCAGGTTCAAAATGTTCGAGTTCGATCAAACCTACGATTTTCCGATGTTCGATCATCTCTACTCCCAAATCCATGGAAATTACTAGTGTTGAGCGAGGTTCTAAATGCTCAAGTGGTTGTTTTGACTCGAGTGGCGAACCGCATTGACATCTATTGGAGACTCGAGCATTTAACAAGGTGCCCCACTCTCGACAGAGCGGAGGATGGATGTCTGGATAACTAATTTACTGTGGCAAGCTGGAGATATAAAGGATGGCCGAACGTTCAGCCATCGGTTATTGAAGCTGTATTGCACCATGAAGAGCTCTGTTGACCATTGAGCTCGATCGAGCACCCCACTGCATGCTCAACAATAGAAATATAAGAATGAGAGACCTCTTCAACACATAGCTAAGGAGTTGTCCCGTTCAGGGCCGTTAGCATACATAGAGATCATGGAAGGTGGAGGAATCAGCATGGCTGCCACATGCCCATCCAGTGGCTGCTGAAGGGAAAATGTGTGGCTGCCTACAACTCCTTTAAGGCCCGAACTGTCCCTTTAGTGGTTACCTACAATAGAGTATATTAGTTTACAGGTGGGAATCCATACAACCAGCATCAATAGCCCACACTAGCTCGGAAACCTGGGCCAACTGTTATGGCACCATCAACACATGACCAGAAACCACCGGCACGGCACGGCACGGCCACTCATGCAAGGGAAAGGGTTTGTATTGCAACCCACAAGCGGCCCACAACTGTAATCCCAAAGTCGCATCAGATCCATCCATTTCTGGGGGACACCTTGGGACCCCTTTCACTTGCATGAATGGCAGAGCCAAGCAATCATGCAGCTCAAGAGATAGCATCCCAAGGGGATTTGTGATCCTGAAGCCCTAGTTTTACCCTGTGTTGTCCTGTATTCATATTATTCTGGACAATTAAGAATTACAATTATAGCCCAAATTGAAATACCTGACTTTTGGGCTTTAGCTTTTGCAGTAGTTTTTTTTTTTTTTTTTTTTTTAAAGGGTTTACAAAACTACAGCTAAAAAATTCAGTTTTAAAGCCAAATATAGTGCTTAAAAAAACTATATGTGAACATAGCCTAAAAATTTACTAATCTAAGAGACACACCCTTGAGGTCTCCAACCACTTGTTCCTGATGAATTTATAAATTGTTTTCCTACAAATATTGCTTCCTCTTCTTTGCGTAGGCAAAAACTTTTCTAAGGTAGTGACCATTAGTCCCTAATAGGAGGGAAAGAATTACAAGCCATATGCACAGTGATAAGAAACAAAAACTAGAATTATTTTTCAAAATTCAATTTTTGCGATTTTGTGACAAACTGTTTTTTTGGGGTTTTTTTTTTTTTAATTTTTAGAAAGAGAGAAGAAAAAAAAAAACAGTCTAGACCACAGATTTACAGTAACATTAGTCTTCCTGCAGGTCTTAATGAAATGGATTTTTCTGCTACTGTGCTAGTAAATAAATATAAATATATATATATATAAAGACTGCATACATATTATATTTATAATTAAAAATGTTTCGTATCAAAGTGAAGTTTTTGAAGGATTTAACCAGATTAGCTAAATGTTTTCATCTAGAAATATCGCCGACAACTCAAAAGCCGATGAAAAAAAATCATTAAAAGTCATTCTTAAATCAGTCGAATAATTTCAGTACAATCAGTCTGGAAGTTTTCCTGAGACATATCATAAAAAAAAATATCGATCATAAGTTTTGTTTTGTGTTTTTTATTTTTTTTTGTGCATTTTTTTATTCTATGGACATAATCTCCACTCCAAAAAAATAACCTCCTTACAACAAAATCCACCAAATTTCTTGAAGACCTTACCCTGTACGATTGGTTGGGTGGTATGAAGAAAAAAAAATTCCGTCTGTTTTTCGTCCACATTTAGAAATTTTCTATTTACCTTCATATTGTTATAAATCATTGAAATTAATATAAATGATCCAGAATTATTATTGAATATTATATTAATATATTCTAAAATTGAGGTTTTTTTTGTTTTCTTTTGGGGGTGGGGGGGATATTTACATTGCTGTATTTAGTCATTTTGAATAGGTCATGTTTTATTATTATCATTATTATAATTTAGGCAGGAATATTTTGTATTTTATGTATTATATGTAAGTTCATCTTAATTTTTAATAAGCCTTAAAATATTTTTGAAAAAAATATTTTAAAGAAACTTCCAATGTGGTCAAATCTTCATGATATACTTCTTTTTTTTTCCTCTCTAAAAGTCTGATCAGCAGATCAGCAAATTATTGTCCCTGGTTTTGCAATATATAATGTTTATTTGCCAAAAAAAATTTGGGAAAAAATGTAATTTTTTTTTCTCTATTTCATTTCAAACCAAATCATATACAAGTAATAGCTGAACTTTTTCATCGCCCATCATGTAGCTCATACAGATACATTGTGCTCAGAAAAACAAAAAGTGTTTAGTATATACAGCCAGTTAGTTCACCAGGAATAAACTATTGTCATTGCAACATAAATAAGTTGAGTTGGATACATAGAAACTGGATTTTGTGACCTGGACCAATATCCATAAGAATGTAGCCTTCTAACTCTTGTCCTTCTTTCTCGCTTACGCATTTCAGGTTTTGACCAGTCAATTTTTGTAACTTTTTTTTTTTTAGTATTTTTTTCATTATTTTTATTTTTTGAAGGGAAGGATCCTCATCTTAGATCCATTCACACTTTAAAAAAATGCGTAAGGAAATTGAAAACCTAAAATGCGTTAGTATAAAGAAAGAATAATCAGTGCCTGATGGATGTTCTAAAGGCCTCAGTCATTTTTATCGTGATGATATACCTCAGAGATGTCATGACTATTGAGGGGAAAATTCTCTTGAACATTGGTTCAGCAGAAAAAAAAATTGGCGCTAGCCTTTTTCGCTGTGTGTCTCAATGTAAAACGCGCTTTCAGAATGACCAGATTTTATTTTTCTGCATTTTTCCTTCTGGTACTATCCATTCTATCTGTGGAAGGCAAAAAAAAAAAAGCACAATCTTCTTATGTACCTTCTGCGTCCTTTGTTTTCGACCAGGAAGCGAGCTCCAATCTGCCTGGTGCAGGATGTTTGGTTTCTCCGAGTTGGTGTGTCTTGCCTCCAAAGGAGGTGCTAGCATACGGGAATGGACTCACACACTATACCAGTCAGCATCACACACATTGAAGCAAATCTATTTCTGTGAATAATAGACAAACAGGGTTATCTGTAATGGTACTGTACATAGTTTATGTTACTGGTTAAGATCTTGTTATATTATAATAAATATATTTATAGATCTAGACTGACGTCCTATTGTTCCATTTATTTCCTTGTCTCAGAGTCTTGTGTTCCTGTCTGTGTTTAAAAGGGGTTATATGCTTTTTTTTTTTAAAGGGGAACTCTGAGCAGGGTAGACAAATCTAACCTGCTGATATGTCCCTATTGCACAGGAGACGCAGAGGAGGAAGGTACTGTATGTCTCTTACCTTCATCCTCAGCGCTGTTCCAGTGCAGTTAGGTGCTTTCTGCTTGGTCCAGTAAGACTGTTAGGAGGACTGCCCATCCTCATAGAGACGATCTGCCCCCGCCCAGTCCGCCCCTTTCTAATGATAATCAATATGGATCGCCAATATGAAGGCGGGCAGTGCTCCTAACAGTCTTACTGGACCGTGGAGCAAACGACTAACTGCGCCGAAGTGGCGCCAAGGATGAAGGTAAGAGCTTAGGCTCAGGCCAAGCCTCTTGTGACTTCAGAGGATGGGGCCCTGTCTCGGAGGAGCTGAAGATGAGACCACATTGAAAATCAAGGGACTACAAAAATTCCTGCCAGGGATATTTCATGGAAAAACATGCTAAAGCCAGTACAATTTTTCTTAAAGGGGTACTCCAGGCAGGAGGTGTTTTCAATATCACCAGGGAGGGGGTTGAATGAAGACAATGACGTCCACTTACCTCTATGGCTTCAGCGCTGGGGCCTGTATCATGTTTCCCCAGTCCGACTGCTCACATCTCAGTGGGAACTTGAGACATGATGTTGGCAGGCCTGCTCAACCATCCAGTGACTGTAGTGGAGCCCCGCCTCTGCTGCTGAATGGCTGAGCGGGCCTGCCAACATCACGCCTCATTTGTAAAAATGTATAGATTTTATGTACTTCTGTTGACTGGCAGCAATAAGGGGTGTCACAGCCTCCTCTGCTGACATCAATGTTTGCGTTAGGAACGACAGGGCTGTCTAAGGGCCCTATTCCACCGGACGATTATCGTTAAATCGTTCGAATCTAAACGATATTCGTTCGTTTGAATAGCAGTTAACGACTGACGACCAAACGAGAAATCGATTAATAAGACCTGGACCTATTTTTATCGTTGCTCGTTCGCAAATCGTTTGCACTGAATAAAAAGTCGTTTGGTCGTTCGCAGTAGTGACGAACGCAATAGTGACGACAAGACGACCGCAAGAACGTTCATAAGTAACGATTATCTTTCCATGTAAATGGGCGAACGATTTCAGGACTTTCGTAACAGCGGTCGTTTGGATCGTTTATAATCGTCCGGTGGAATAGAATAGAGCAGGGATCAGGAGCTGCAGGGCTTAGATAGCCCACCCAAAGCCTTTACACAGTAATATAACTTTATTAAAGCAGAGTATTAAACAGAATTTTTGTCTCTAGAGTGCCCCTTTATATGGGGATATGTCAAAAGTTCTAATTGGTCAGGATCTCACTGCTGATCAGAACGAGCCAGAAGAAGTGTGCGTTTTATTCTCCAGCTCGTAGTGATCTCTGTCCAAGCAGCTCCATTATAAGCCTATGGGGCGGCCTGGACGGAGATGATTGACAGCAGGAAAGTGCAGCGCACTCAGTCTCAGTCTTCTGATCAATGAGGAGACTCCCAATACGCAATACCTTTGGCATATCCCTGCGACCTGTCAAAAACATTTTTTGGCAAAGATTGAAAATACATTTTTATGATACCAGAATACCCCTTTAAGGGGCTATATAGTGGGTACTGCACTGACTGATGGCAATACTCTTTGTTATTAAGGGAAGGGAACCTGTGAGCCTCTAATTTTAATGGCACAGTCTAGCGTCATAATTGGGGGGGGGGGGGGTATTAACTTTTCTATGTTGTGCCCTCTCTTCTATGTAAACCACCGAGCAAGACATCGGATTTGCCCTACACTGCAGTTCAGCTCTATAGCAGCCGCACAGCCTGATACCTTACTGATATTTATTGCAGGACTGTTCTTATGTATTAAAGGAATTATCCAGAATTAGGAAGACATGGCTGATTTCTTCCAGAAACAGCACCACTCTTGTCCTCAGGTTGAGTGCGGTATTGCAGCTCAGTTCCATTGAAGTGAATAGAGCTGAGTTGTAATACCTCACACTGAAGACAGGGGTGGCGCTGTTTCTGTGTTTTGCCAATCCTGGATAACCCCTTTAAATGATTTTACCCTTGATGACTATCTAGTGTGTGGAGCAATGTGTTTCCAGCTGTCAGTAAGCTGCTCATTGTTATACCCCTCCTCTCCCCATGGAAGGATATTACCTGCTGTTGAAGAGCACCTGATATAATAATGTGGGAAATCTAGCCAAGCACTCACCATAAGCCGCGGATTAGGGCTGCATTATACTATACAGGAGGAGTTCCATCTTCTATGTCAGGATCAGGCCCGGATTGGTAATCGGGCAGGCCGGGCAAATGCCCGTTGGGCCGCCAAGATAAACAGTCAGTGAGGCCACTGGTCCTGCTATAAACTTGCATAGGCCCTCTGCAGTGGCCGGCCGCCATGCTGTTCACGCAGCCTCTGCCAGTGTGACTGGGCCGGAATATTCCTCTCCCCCCCCCTATTTAATATTTCCCTATACCTTGCATAGCAGAGGTGCCGCACAGGCCGTCTGCTACAACTTTTACCCTCTCACAGCTGACGTCATTTCCTGCAGAGGATCAGCTTCCTGGAGGACAGAGGAGAACAAGTTGCCACACGCTGCTGCTGACTAAAGTGTCAGTCAGAGGGGGCCCGGGCACTGCTTGGTGATCAGACAGGACCCTTCTCCCCACCAAGCTACAGCCCGAGTCTGCCATCTCCGCCTGCTGTGCTGTGTGAGGAGGCAACCAAGTCTCCCTCCCCCTCACAGTGTTTTCATCATCTCCTTTCTGCTCTGCAGTCGGAGGGGCAGGGGAGCTCCATACTGGCTGTGAGGGAGGAGGACCTGGCAGGACCAGAGAACTAAGAAGCTTACTTATGAGAAGTAAGTGATTTTATGTGCATGTGTAAGTGTGTTACTATATGGAGTGTGTTCAAGTGTGTAATGTACACAGTATGTGCAGGGCCGCTTCTGCCATGAGGCGGAATGAGTATTCTGCCTCAGGCGGCAGATTCTTAGTCCCTGCAGGGGGCGGCAAGATCTTCACCGCTGTCATTTTAGTTAAGTTTAACTTAGCTAAAATGACAGCAACAGTCACGGCCTCACCACTCACACATTTTGCCGCCCGCGCTCCCCGGCATCCCCACATACCACCGGGTTCTCTTCCTGACGTCACCCAGCAGCCTTGTCCCTGATTGGTTGGTTGCGTGCGTGCGTGCGCACGCCGCAGCCGTCCGCCGCAGCGCTACGCAGCTGCAGTCTCTAGGAAGTGTTGCCCTGCGCTCTGGTAAGTGCCGGGGGAGGGGGGTGTGTGACAGTGTGGTGTTGAGCGGCGCGGGGGAGGGGGGGGATTGGGGTGTTTACAATCATGGGCCCTTCCGGGGGGGGGGGGGGGGGGGTCGGCTTCAACCCAGGTTTGCCTCAGGCGGCATGAAGCCGGGAAACGGCCATGAGTATGTGTGTGTGTACAGTATATAGTGTATGCATGCCTCTAGTATGTTTATGATGTATGCATATATGTATGTAAAGTGTGTGTGGGTGTGTATGTGATTTATGTACAGTGTATATGTGTGTGTGTGTGTGTGTGTGTGTGTGTGTATATATATATATGTATGTACAGTATATAGTGTATGCATGCCTCTAGAATGTTTATGATGTATGCATATATGTATGTAAAGTCTGTTTGGGTTTGTATGTGATGTATGTACAGTATATATGTGTGTATACATGATATATGTATGCACAGTATGTGTGTGTGTGTATATATGTACAGTATGTGTGTGTATATATATATATATATATATATATATATACAGTATATAGTATATGCATGCCTCTAGTATGTTTATGATGTATGCATATATGTATGTAAAGTCTGTGTGGGTTTGTATGTGATGTATGTACAGTATATATGTGTGTGTATACATGATATATGTATGTACAATATATATGTGTGTGTGTGTGTGTATATATATATATATATATATATATATATATATATATATGTGTATGTACAGTATATAGTGTATACATGCCTCTGTAGTATGTTTATGATGTATGAATATATGTATGTACAGTTTATAGTGTATACATGCTTCTGTAGTATGCTTATGATATATGCATGTATGTATGTGCAGTAGGCATATGTGTATATAATGTATGTTTGTACAGAATATGCTCATATATGATATGCATGTGTTAAATAAAATCCATAGGACCGCATCTACTTCATGCAAAAATGGTGCCTTCTTATTCTGACATTGCACATACAGTATTACATATATTTTGTTTTGTATGAAGGAGATGTTGTCCTAGTTTATAGTCTCCATTGTGTGACAGGGATGCCATGGGTTGGTTGTAGTGTGCCCATCCCAGGGTATTGGCAGTACACAGCACTACAGAAAGTGTATACTGCCAGTGTTAGACACATTGCGCTGACATGTGACCATACCTGAACTGTAGTGTCAGCACAATCTGTTTAATGCCGGCTACATGTGTATGTACGTATGTATATACAGTATATGTATGTATGCACAGTGTGTGCTGTGTGTTTACACCACTGGAATAATCTGTAGTTAAATGTGACTGTAACGGCACCTCCCTGCCGGCTCTCATGTCTGCCTTGCATGACTTTGGTATTGTGAGTAACCACAGGATCAATCTCACCAAGAGTGTGGCCTTGAATGTAACCCTCCCGCGAGCTGAGATCCCTGCGCTACGCCGCCGCTTCCCTTTTGTGTGGTCTGACTCCTCTTTCAAGTACCTAGGGGTCCATGTCCCCACACGCTGGACGCCTTCCACCACTCACCGACCAAACTGTGGGTCCAGTTGGAACAGTCCCTCTCGAGATACGCCCTTCCTACAGTATTGTGGGTGCGGCCAGCGGTATGGTCTGCTGCTGTACGTGATCGCATACCCCTGGTTGCCCGTACTTCCCTGTCCAGCTTCCACAGGAAATCGGCGCAGGCGTTGCTCTTTACCCCTGATGGCCCTTTCACACCGATTCTCAATAATCCTGACTTCCCTCCCGGCACACTTGGTACGGACTTTCTATTGCACTCAATGGGCAGTAGATTTCTATTTCAGCAGGCCACTACAGCCTCAGCTCTGTTGCCCTTTGAGACACTGATTCCTGAGCAAAACCGCCTACAGCGGTATGACTGGCAATACATGCAGCTGCAAAATTTACCCCATAGACAGCTATTGCCCTTTGAGGAGCTCTGTGTGCTGGCGGAGGCGCCTACCCATGTGGTGTCACTTGTTTATGCCATCCTGACTCAGCCTCTCCCTGACGTCAAGCTTCCGTAACAGGTGGGCTGGGAACTGGAACTGGACCAATCCTTCCCGAGACTTGATTGGGAAAAAGCTTTTTTCCTCTGCCACAAATCTTCAGTGGCCAGCAAGGCTCAGAAAATTAACTTTAAGGTGATGTTGAGATGGTACAGAGTGCCGACTCTACTTCACTCATATTATCCAGCGGTATCAGAGCTGTGTTGGCGGTGCGGGCAAAACCCGGGCACCATGAGACACATATGGTGGGACTGTTCTAAATTAGCGACTTTTTGGGCGGCGGTTGCAGAGCTGATTTGTGAGATAACAGGAGTGAGTCTTGCTAATCAGCCCTCCACCTACCTATTATCCATGATCCCAGGCACTATCTCACAGTGTAAGAAAGGGATCACGCGTTTCCTGCTCCTAGCGGCCAGAACAGTGATCCCTAGGAAATGGAAGTCAGAGCACCCACCCTCTGTTTCGGAATGGTTTGCTGAAATTCAGCACCTCCATCGTATAGAGGAACTGAGGGCGGAGCAAATTGGAGCGCCCCCTGCGGTTACGGCTATGTGGTCGCTCTGGGTCGCGTTAATGGACACTCCCCTATACCGCTCCTATGCGTCTCCTTGACTGGCATGTGGGATTACAGAGGCTCTACATCTACAACGGCTCTCTCCGAATGGCTCTCCCTCTTCCCCTACCCTCCCCTGGGACTGTGCTGATCTCTTTCTCCTTCTTTTTCTTTATTTAGTCTTTAGCTACCTGTTGCTGAGTTTTGTGTTCTTTCTTTTGGGTGCTTGGCTGGCAGACCGACAGCGTAGTGTACTGAGGGAAACCACTGCTGTTCTGCCTAGCAGTGTTGTACGTACTATGACCCCTGCGTCGAGATCCCCTTTGGGCCCTCCAGTATTGCTGTTCCCTTGCAATTACTTGATTCACTGTCGAATGCTGTCATTTACTAAATACCGTTTATGTGATTTATCATTCTGGACAAATGCCTGTACCCATAAGAGTTTTTTCAATAAAGCATTTGAATAATAAATGTGACTGTAAATATATTTAGGATTTCATAGACAAAAGTCCAGCACTTTCTCTCTATTTAATTATATTCACTTCTTTATTGTAAATTTCTGATACAAGACGGCATCACCATCACATGATGCAGTTGTTGGTAACAATGGTGTCTTACATTATGGATCTGTTATAAAGCTGTGAATTCTAATACACCAGAACGAGGTGCTGGACTTTTTTCTGTCAGGCTATGTTCACACACACTTTTTTTAGCTATAGGCTGCATTCACACGTTCCGTGTTCTGCACAGAACACGGACGTGGAATGCCTGTAACGGAGTCTCCCCTGCCCGGACAGCATCTGATGCTGGGAGTGGGCAGGGGGCGGTCTTGGCATTTCTGGGGCCCCAAGCGAAGTTATGTCTGCCCCCCCCTGACACGCATTCCACAACAATAGACCACTGTGTGCTGCCCCCAGTAGTATATACCCCTTGTGCGCAGCCGCCAGTAGTATATACCCCTTGTGTGCTTCCCCTCAGTAGTATATACCCCTTGTGTGCTTCCCCCAGTAGTGTATAGACGCCTGTGTGTTGCCCTAGTGATATATAGCCCCCGTGTGCTCCCCAAAAGTATGTAGACCCCCTGTGTGCTGTCCCAGTTGTATATAAACCCCCCGTGTGCTGCCCCCAGTCGTATATACCCCGTGTGCTTCCCCCAGTTGCATATACCCCCTGTGTGCTCCCCCACTAGTATATAGACCCCATGTGTGCTCCCCCCACTAGTATATAGACCCCCTGTGTGCTCCCCCACTTGGATATAGAAACCTGTGTTCTCCTCCAGTAGTATATAAACCCCCTGTGTGGTTCCCCCAGTAGTATATAGACCACTGTGTGCTCCTCCAGCAGTATATAGACCCCTTGTGTGCTGCCCCCAGTTATATATAGACCCTCTGTGTGCTCCCCTAGTTATATATAGACCCCCTGTGAGATCCCCGTTATATATAGACGCCCTGTGTGCTGCCCCCAGTAGTATATAGACCCCCTGTGTGCACCACCAGTAGTATATAGACCCTCTGTGTGTTCCCCCAGTAGTTTATAGACCCCCTGTGTGCCCCGCCAGTAATATATAGACCTCTGTGTGCTCCTCCAGTAGTATATAGACCCCCTGTGTGCTGCCCCAGTAGTATATAGACTCTTGTGTGCCCCCCAGTTATATATAGACCCCCTGTGTGCTGCCTCAGCAGTATATAGACCCCCTGTGTGCCCCACCAGTAGTATATAGACTCCTGTGTGTTTCCCCAGTAGTTTATAGACCCCCTGTGTGCCCCACCAGTAGTATATAGACCCCTGTGTGTTCCCCCAGTAGTATATAGACCCCCTGTGTGCCCCACCAGTAGTATATAGACCCCTGTGTGCTACCCCAGTAGTATATAGACCCCCTGTGTGCTACCCCAGTACTATATAGACCCCCTGTGTGATCCCTTAGTAGTATATAGACCCCCTGTGTGCTCCCCCAGTAGTATATAGACCCCTGTGTGCTACCCCAGTAGTATATAGACGCCCTTTGTGCTCCCCCAGTAGTATATAGCCCCCCTGTGTGCTCCCCCACTTGGATATAGACCTCCTGTGTGCTCCCCCAGTTGTATATAGACCCCATTCTGCTGCCCCAAGTAGTATATAGACCCCCTGTGTGCTGACCCAAGTAGTATATAGACCCCTCTGTGAAGCCCCAGTAGTCTATATCCCCCTGTGTACTCCCCCAGTTATATATAGCCCCCCTGTGTCTTCCCCGTTATATAGCCCCACTGTGTGCTCCCCCCATTTATATAGACCCCCGCTGTGCGCTCCCCCAGTTACACAGGCCCCTGTGTGCTCCCCCTCCCATATAGTATATAACACAATAAAACAAACACTTATACTCACCTGGGTCCGGGCGTCTCCTCTTCTCTTCACTCTTGTGGCCGCGCTCCCCTTGTCCTGGCGCCGATGCTCCAATGATGTCACTGGAGCACCGACACCACAAGGATAGAGAGGCCACTTGTGACCGCAAGGAAAACACTTCCTGCGGCCACAAGAGTGACTGACAAGAAGGGAGCCAATGGCTCCCGCCCTTTCAGTGCTGCTGCTGCATGTAACTGTGAGCGCTCATTACGAGTGCTAATAGTTACAGTTCAGATCACAGCAGCGAGCGGGGCAGCGGCCCTGTCTAGGGGTCTTGAGCAGAGAGCGGGGCGTGGGGGCCCCCCTGGATGGTGGGGGCCCCAAGCGATTGCTTGGGGTGCTTGGTGCCAAAGACCGCTAATGTACACAACTATAGGCTTCACTATAAAAATAAAAAAAACATGAGTATTATGTACAATGGAGTTGTGTCTTTATTTAAGAGGCAAGAGCTCTCATTGGGGCATAAATCACAAAGAACAATAACCCCTTGAATACTACAGCTGTATACACAGCTAGGATAGGATAGGATATACATACTAGCGATATCTAGTGGCAAAACTTAGGTACGACTGCATCACCACATTTACTTACAGGCTTTTGCGAAGGGTGTATATACTAGCAACACTGTGGTGAGACACCACGCCTTGCATATGCTGACCCCCTATGTTTGACCCACATGGCTGACCCTGAACTTGTGCCACTTGCCAGAGTCTGGACCTAACTCCACTGCCTTGCTGGCAGGCCACTACTTATACTCAGGGCACTCTTGGAAAGCGACCTAGCCAAACCGATTGGGTAGCACAGTGGGCCCCCACACCAATTGATGTGTTACAAACCATGTGTAGTTGCCTCCTACGTATTCAAAACATTGGGTAAGGGTCCTATCAGACATAATAATTCATACCTCCCAACTTTGGCTGTGTGTAAAGAGGGACATAGACATGCCCCAACCACACCCACGTCCCAAGACACCCCCCAACCATGCCCAAACACTTTATCGACAATCATAGGGCAGCATAACTAATTTTATTACAGTATTTTATTCCATCTGTGCCAGCCCTACCCTCTCTGTGCAAGCCCTCTCCTCTCTGTGCAAGCCCTATCCTCTCTGTGCCAGCCTTTCCATCTCTGCCCCCTCTCTGTGCCAGCCCTCCCTTTTCTGTGCCCCTTTCGAATCAGTCCTCCCCTTTCTGTGCCCCTCTCTGTGCTAGTTCTCCCCTCTCTGTGTCAGTCCTCCCCTCTCTGTGCTAGTCCCCCCCTCTCTGTGTCAGTCCTTCCTTCTCTGTGACAGCCCTCCCCTCTGTTATTCCTCCCCTCTCTGTGACAGCCCTCCCCTCTGTCAGTCCTCTCCTTTCTGTACCCCTTCTTGGTGCCATCCCTTCCCTCTGTGCCAGCCCCCCCCCCTGTGTCCCTTCTGTGTGGCCGCCATCCCAATCACTGACAGCTAAGACCCGCCGCAGATGACACAGGCACAGCTTCTCTGCACCTGTGTCATCCAGAGAACGGTAATTAACGTTGCATAGGATTGTCGGGCATAGGATGCTCAACATTAACACAGGGCAGCAGTGGAGGTGGTGGGTATTGTGGGACACTGTGTGTGTTCTGGGACAGCACCCCAAAATTGGGAATGTCCTGCCGTGTCCTGCCGTATCTGGGCTGTTTGGTAACTTTGGTAATAATCTTCGGCCATCTGTGGCCACAAATGAGTGACACTCAGTGAGATCAGCGCTCTTTGCAATGCCCTAAGACAGCACAACTTATTGAGCGGCAGGAACTCCTGAACGATCCCTGTATAGCTTGTGCGGCCATTTAACAACATTGTTATTGGACACACATCACCTGTTTACACAAGAATTAGATCTCCTTGATTTTCATGCTAGTCCATACACTCGCAAGAAGTTATAAAATCATAAATATAGATTACAGAGCCTAATAATGTATGATAAGATGGGACTGTCATCACTACACAAACAGTGCTGCATGCTTTCCATGGGTCTCAAACATTAAAGGATGTGCCCCCCCCCCCCCATTTATAATATAGCGCCACATATGAGCGTTGATCGCTGCTCCCTCCCCTTCTTTTCTGATCACACCTTCCCCTAGGCTAAAGGTCCTATTCCACGGAACGATTATCGGCTGTTACGGCTGATAATCGTCTTGTGAAATAGAAGGCAACGATCAGCCGGCATCGTTCATGTCGGCTGATCGTTGAAGTCGTTTGTCTTTCAACATGTTGAAAAGCAAACGACTGATACAGCAACGATCCGCTGCCGTCGCTCCGTGGAATAGGAGCATCGGCAGCAGACCCTGCTGTATGCTATGGTCTGCCTGGACGATCTAGCGATCACCCGGGCAGCCCCCCCGCAGCTCCGCCCAGCCATCCCCGGACTCACCCGCTCGCTGCTACCGCGTGGAATAGCGGCGGCAGTGAGCAGGGAACGAGGAGAGCGAGAGCTGAGAGCGCTTGTTTACTCCTTAAGTCGGCCCGTGGAATAGGGGCTTAAGTTCACACATCGTAAATTAACAATTAAGCAAATTGCAACAACGGACGTGATTAATTTAGAATTTACATTGTGCTGCACACAATGGAATCCCGACCAGAGTTTATACACATAGTATACGCTCCAGCCGGGATTGCAAGCGGCCACAACGAAAACTGACATGTCGGTTCACACAATGGAGAGTGCAGCTCCAGCCACACTATTCCATTGTGTGCAATGGTGAATTAGGATGCAGGCACACACGAATGCACCCCAATGCATCCCAATTCAATAGAAATTAAGGTTGTCTTACCAGTACAGCAAGTTCTGTGACACGGCCGGTGTCATACGCTGTGTGAACCCAGACTTAAAAGTGCATGGCTGCAAAAGATCAGGAGGAGTGGTTGCTGCTCTGCGCTCTCTAGGTATTATAGGAACAGGATAGACCCTAAAGTGTCCCTATCCTGTACAATGTAAGGGGAAAGCATTTTATACACACACACTTACAATATAGCGCCACATATGTGTTTGTAAGCACCACCCTTTGTTTGTAATGTGGCGCCACGTATGAACGTTAATAGGCTCCACCCCCCACCACCACAAACACATTTATAATACAGCGCTATATATGAGAGTTGAGTGGCCACTAATCAGGGGCGGCACCTGAACTTGTCACTTGCTGCCATCTGCAGCCACAGAACATATGAGGCAGCTGCAGATCGGTGCCGCTATGTGTAAGATCTCCTTTAGGGTGCCTTCACACCTACCGGATCCACAGCGGATCTCACTTCTGCGGATTCGAAGCGAGAACCGCTGCAGGTCCGGTACCATTCACCCCTATGATAGCACATATTCGCAGCGGTGTGAATATGTGCTTTAACCCCTCGCTGTCCACAGCCCCGCATCCCCCATCTCCGGCCGTATCCCCCGCCACATCCAGAAGCCCGCATCCCTGGCCGCATCCTGCAGCCCGCCACCGAGAGCATAAAGTATCTGCTCGGCGGTGCGGCTGGCGCTGGACCGAAGCCGGGAGCCTCACTGCAGCCGCGCCGCCGAGCAGGTACTTTATGCTCTCGGCGGCGGGCTGCAGAATGCGGCCGGGGATAGGGGATACGGGCTGCTGGATGCAGTGGG
The DNA here is from genome assembly GCF_027789765.1 of Dendropsophus ebraccatus. Taxonomy (NCBI): domain Eukaryota; kingdom Metazoa; phylum Chordata; class Amphibia; order Anura; family Hylidae; genus Dendropsophus; species Dendropsophus ebraccatus. The sequence goes on along the minus strand of NC_091459.1, from coordinate 136,310,092 downwards.
AGATGCGGCCGGAGATGGGGGGTGGTGGGGCTGCGGACAGCGAGGGGTTAAAGCACATATTCACCGCTGCGAATATATGCTATCATAGGGGTGAATGGTACCGGATCCGCAGCGGTTCTCGCTTTGAATCCGCAGAAGTGAGATCCGCTGTGGATCCGGTAGGTGTGAAGGCACCCTTAAGTGTAGTTTCACACGTACCGTATCACTGTGTTTTTATTGCTGTGTGTTTGGTGCAATTTTTACATGCGAAAATCATGCGAAAACCGCACAAAAAAACGCAGCGATAAAAATGCAGCAATAAATACGCACCGTTAAATACGCAGCGATACGGTACATGTGAAGGCACCCTATCTTGTGTTTTTAATGCATTTTTGCCACAATTTTCCTGCAATTTGCAAAAACATTGTGTTATTTTCTGCCAATTTCACCAAAATCAAGGCAAAAAATGCTGCTATTTTAAAGAAGTTTCGCAATTTGCTGAAAAATAGCCAGAAAATAAAAAATGGAACAAAAACAGCAAGTGTGAACACAACTTTTTACTAGGAATGGGGGTTATTTGTTAGGCTTCGTTCCCACTGAGCAAAACTAGCGGAATTCCGCGGCGGAATGCCGTTAGCCTCCCTCTCATAATGGGAGTCTATGGGAGGCGCGCGCTCCTGCTTTGTCCGCGCTGAAGAATGAACATGTTCATTTTTCGGCGCGGACAGAGCAGGAGCGCGCGCCTCCCATAGACTCCCATTGTGAGAGGGAGGCTAACGGCATTCCGCCGCGGAATTCCGCTAGTTTTGCTCAGTGGGAACGAAGCCTTAAGCTTTCTAATGGTAAGAGTCTCTTTGTTGCCCATAGCAACCAATCACAGCTCAGCTTTCATGTTCCCAGAGCAATGTGAGAAATGAAAACTGAGCTGTGATTGGTTGCTATGGGGCTCTTGCAACAGCAGCACAATACATTTCCCTTAGTAGCCCATAGCAACCAATCACAGCTCAGCTTTCACTTTACCCAAGGCAAATAATATGTGAAAGCTGAGCTGTGATTGGTTACTATCTGGAAACAAGGATAAATCTACTGAGACCCCACCGGGTGTTTTTGTTTGGGCAGCGTATAGTCCTACAGCCAGTGGCAGAGGGAAGAGCTGGAGAAGGAGAGTGACCAGCAGGGGGCGCTCCTGTGTGCCGTCCACCATGGTTGTAGTTCCCCTTTCCTCCTCACCTCACACAATAACGGTGAGTACTGCAGAGCGGCCATCTTTGGGGGGGCAGAGCTGAAAGGTACAGTGTAAGAGAGGTGGTGTATGGTGTTTATAGTGTCCCACATTATCATTATTACACACTTACACCCTTGCACACCTTACTACAATGTATAGTGACATAAAAAAGTACACATTTTTGGCAACAAGAAAAACTTTTATTTAAGTTATTAAATCATTCGCTGTCGGCGGTCAGGATGTCCCTCGGAGCGTGCTGTGGTGGTGGCGGCGGGGAAGCCGCTGAGCACTTTCTTGGAGATGATGGCCAGGCATTTCCTCAGCTCCTCGGTACTGGTGAAGCATCGCAGGATCAGTCTGATGCTCTGTAGGAAGCCGATCAGCATCCTGCTGGTGGTTGTAGTCCAGGACAATGTCGCACTCGCTGTGATTGCTTGCAGATCGCTGGTGCTGATGGTGGAAATCCACGTGATCCGCTCACCGGCAGTAGTAGTGGTGATCCAGGTGGCTGTGGTCATCCAGATCTCCAGGAAGCTGGTGAGGGTGGTGGTCCAGATGATTAGATCTCTTGTGCTGCAGATCCAGGTGATGAAATCACAGGCGGTGGTGATCACACTCACTGGCTCTACAGCAGCTGTGATCCAGGTCAGCAGGTCACTATTAGTAAAAGTTCAGCTCAGCAGGCGGCTTGTGGTGGATGTCCAGGTAAGCAGGTAAGTGAAGGTGGTTGCTGCACTCTGGAGATGGCTGCTGATGGAAATGAGGTCACAGGTGGTCATATTCCAGTTGGGCAGGTCTCCAATGGTGTTGTTTGGGCTCTGCATTTTGATGGTGCTGGAGTTGCTACGCTGCAGGTTGGTGGTGGTGGAATTGGGCCTCTGCAGGTTGGTGGTAATCTTCCAGCTGGGCTGCTCTCTGATGGAACTGCAGGCCCCTGGTGATGTTGTCCCATCATTTCAAATGATTCGCTGTCGGCGGTAGGGATGTCCCTCGGAGCGTGCTGTGGTGGTGGTGGCGGGGAAGCCGCTGAGCACTTCCTCGGATATGATGGCCAGGCATTTCCTCAGCTCCTCGGTACTGGAGAGACATCTCACGATAAGTCTGATGCCCTGTAGGGCGCCGATCAGCATCCTGCTGGTGGTGTTCATCCAGGACAACGCCTCACCCGCAGTTAGCAGCCAAGCGCACCTGTTGCAGCGACTGGTCAGCCAAGTGAGAAGCTGGAGGGTTGTGGCAATCCACACTAGCTTCTCACTTATGCTGCTCAGTGCGGCCTGCAGATCGCTGGTGGTGACGGTGGAAATAAACGTTGTCAGCTCACCGGTGGTGGTGTTGGTGATCCAGGTGGCTGTGGTCGTCCAGATCTCCAGGAAGCTGCTGCGGGTGAGGGTGGTGGTCCAGGCGATCAGGTCTCTGGTGCTGTAGATCCAGTTGATGTAATCACAGGTGGTGGTGATCACACTCACTCTCTCTACAGCAGTTGTGATCCAGGTCAGCAGGGCGCTATCACTGAAAGTCCAGCTCAGCAGGCGACTGGTAGTGGATGTCCAGCTGAGCACATCACTAACAGCAGTCAGCCAGCTAAGCAGGTCAGTAAAGGCGGTTGCTGCGCTCTGGACATGACTGGTGATGGATATCAGGTCACAGTCGGGCAGGTCTCCAATGGTGGTGTTTGGACGCTGCAGGTTTCTGGTGGTGTAATTGGGCCTCTGCAGGATGGGGGTAATCTTACAGCTGGTCTGGTCTGTGATGGTGCTGTTTGGCCCCAGGCCCAAGGTGATATTGTCCCAGCTGAGCGGGTCGCTGATGGAATTGCCCCAGCTCAGCGGGTTGATGAAGGGTTCAATCATGCTGAGTGGTTGTCTGGTGGAAAGACAGCCCACTAGGATTGGAACCAAATGGCAAAGGAGGTTGCCAAAAATGGCAAGCTCCCTCTCAATCCTCTCCTCTCTCTCCATGGATTGACGAAAATATAAAACCACTAGAAATAACTGTCAGTATACACAGGCAGAAAGCAAGGTAATACCAACAGTGTGATCGCTAGTGAGTCCCTAAGAACAGAGATTCTGGGGCTCGGCACCTTCTTTATAGGGCCCTGGGATGACATCACCAATTATGTCACTTACGTGATGTCACTGCTTGTCGTAGTGATGTCATGAGCATGCCCAGACACGTTGTCAGGTTGTTGTTTCAAGTTGTTGTTGTTGTTTACAAGTCAATGGAAAAACCGGATCCAACCGGTTCCAACCGGATCCAACCGGATGGCACACAATTGCATCGGTAGTTGCATCCGTTTTTTCCATAAAATGTATATGTTAAACGTATAGGATAAAACACATTGTGAACCTAGCCTTAGCCATGTCACTCACTATACAAAGTCAGATGTGAAATAGGCTTTTATGGCCTCTCAGAATGATGTAGGGTGAGTTCAGACATGGAGGATATGTTGCAGATTTTTACAGCCCAATACATGGTGGCATAGAGCTCCCAAACAGTAACAGGACCCTCTTTGTGCCCCCCATCTGTAGGTGAGCTGCACCTTGTCCTTCAGTCTGTAGTTAGCCCTTCTCTTGGTGCAAAGAAACCTTTGCACTTATGAGCTATGACAATGCCCCCCGTCACTGCACCCCTAGATAAATTGGGCCACTGTCATCCTAAATCATTGTTTCCCAACCACTGGCTCTTCAGCTGTTGCCAAAATACAACTCCCATCATGTCCTGCCAGTAGTGCATGATGGAAGTTGTAGTTTTGCAGCAACTGGAGAGTGAGTCACTTGTTGAAGAACACTGGATTAAATAAACAGTTTTCCTAAATCTTTCTTTCCCAGTCAGTGACTTTTCAGCTGCTGCCAAACTATAACGGCCATTATACCTTGCCAGCAGTGCACAATGGGGGTTGTAGTTTTGCAGCAACTGGAAAGTCACATGTTAGAGAGCGCTGCACTAAAGAAACTGTCCCACAAGTCACTGTTTCCTAACAAGCGACTGTGAGGGTACAAACACACACACCGTATATGCAACAGATACATAGCAAATCTGCAGCAGATTTGATGCTGTGTTCATTTATTTAGATCTAATCTGCTGCGTATACGGTGTGTGTGTTTGTACCCTTAAGCTGTTGCCAAAATACACCTGCCATCAGGTTCTGCTAGCTGCTAACAGGGCCCGTCACTTGCCCAGGTAAGCCGGGTGCTGACGCCGGCGCTGTGACTAGCGGTTGTACAACCCGTCCACATGCTTGTGTATGCAGCTCTCTACCTGCTACGGACCAGACAGATTTCCTTGATCTTGGCGTCCTGTATATCCACCCTGGTTGAGTATACATAACAAGGCGTATGCAGCCCTGAAAACCCTGAGGACCCCAGGGCAATAGGAAAAATGGCATTTATAATATGTTTACTCCTTGCTTCACATCTTTAAGGGTAAATTCACATGGGCGGATCTGCAGCTAATCCGCAGCTAACTCGCAGCCAATCCGCAGCTAATACGCACTAACCAAACATGCTGCTAAAAACGCACTAAACCTAATGGAATCATTATCACAGCTGAATCTTGTGTGGGAATACTCGCAGCTTGAAACTCCTGCGGATTCGCCCGTATGAATTTACCCTAAAAAAATTTTTTAAATCACCTGGTGTCAAACTTTTTTGTAACCTATTTTTGTATTAAAAAAGTCCAGTACTTATCAGCTGCTGTATGTCCTGCAAGAAGCGTAAATGAAACTTGTGCCCAACCTGGGCCCCCTAGTGCGGCTGAACCACCCCGCTAGCAGTGGCGCAAGCTCAATATTCTTCCGGTGAAGGAGGACACAATCCAGCCCTGGACCGTTACTGAAATGCAGAGAGGGGGGGAGCAAGCACAGAGAGGCATTACAGGCCTAGGCCCTGCTAGTGATGTCACCATACCAGCTTTTTTATTTTGATACTCGATACCAGTTCGATACCTCAAAAACAATACAAATATACCTCCTTGTGCACAACAACTATCATAGCCGCAGTCTGGGGGGAGGGCCCCCAGACTGCGGGTATGATAGTTGTTGTGCACAAGTAGGTGTGCTGGGAGTTGTAGAGCACAATGAGGTATGCTGGGAGTTGTAGTGCACAATGAGGTATGCTGGGAGTTGCAGTGTTGCAGCAGCAGCCTTCCAGTATAACAACAACTCTCAGCAGCAGGGTTCTTAAGTCCTGACAGCCCCACACTGTGCATGTTGACATGGCTGCAGCTGCAGGCAATGACAGCACCCTCCTCTCCTGACATCCTCTTTGCTGCTGTGACCTCCCTATAAAATCAGCACACTCCTCTCCTGACATCCTCTGTGCTGCTGTGACGCCTGTATAAGATCACATACCTCCCAACTTTTGCAACGAGCAAAGAGGGACATGTGCGCCGCGGTCCCCATAGCCACGCCCCCATAGCGACCCTCCATAGCCACACCCCCATAGCAACCCTCCATAGCGACCCTCCATAGCCACTCCCCTACAGTCACCACATGCTGCTGACTGAATAGTGCCCTATACAGTATCCAATCCCCCCAAAAATGCCCTATATAGTATCCAGTCCCCCATTACAGTGCCCCACATAGTATCCAATCCCCCACATAGTGCCCCACATAGTATCCAATCCCCCACATACTGCCCCACATAGTATCCAATGCCCCATATAGTGCCCCACATAGTATCCAATGCCCCATATAGTGCCCCACATAGTAGCCAATGCCCCATATAGTGCCCCACATAGTAGCCAATGCCCCCATATAGTGCCCCACATAGTAGCCAATGCCCCCATATAGTGCCCCACATAGTAGCCAATGCCCCCATATAGAGCCCCACATAGTAGCCTATGCCCCCATATAGTGCCCCACATAGTAGCCAATCCCCTCATATAGTGCCCCACATAGTAGCCAATCCCCATATAGTGCCCCACATAGTAGCCAATCCCCATATAGTGCCCCACATAGTTGCCAATCCCTCCATATAGTGCCCCACATAGTAGCCAATCCCCCATAGAGTGCCCCACATAGTAGCCAATCCCCCATAGAGTGCCCCACATAGTAGCCTATGCCCCCATATAGTGCCCCACATAGTAGCCTATGCCCCCATATAGTGCCCCACATAGTAGCCAATCCCCCATATAGTGCCCACATAGTAGCCTATGTCCCCATATAGTGCCCCACATAGTAGCCTATGCCCCCATATAATGCCCCACATAGTAGCGAATACCCCCATATATGCCCCACATAGTAGCCAATGCCCCCATATATGCCCCACATAGTAGCCAATACCCCCATATATGCCCCACATAGTAGCCAATCCCCATATAGTGCCCACATAGTAGCCAATGCCCCCATATATGCCCCACATAGTAGCCAATTCCCCATAGAGTGCCCCACATAGTAGCCAATGCCCCATATAGTGCCCACATAGTAGCCAATGCCCCCATATATGCCCCACATAGTAGCCTATCCCCCATATAGCGCCCCACAGAGTAGCCAATACCCCCATTAGTGTGGCCCCAGCGAAAAAAACAATAAACCAGTAACTCACCTGTCCTCCGGTCCCAGCAGCTCCTCTCCCGACAGAGCGCACACTCCCGTCATCCTCCGGGGCGGGCAGCGGGGTACAGAGACACTGACTGTGCCGGAAGTGATTCATGATGGAGGCTGCAGGTCACTTCCGGCACAGTCAGTGTCTGTATACTCCGCTGCCCGCCCCGGAGGATGACGGGAGTGCGCGCTCTGCCGGGAGAGGAGCTGCTGGGACCGGAGGACAGGTGAGTTACTGGTTTATTGTTTTTTTCGCTGGGGCCACATATAATGCGGGACACTGGGTGCCGTTCCGGGACCACGGGACAGCATCCCGAAAACGGGACTGTCCCGCAAAATCCGGGACAGTTGGGAGGTATGAGGTAAGCACCGTCCTCTCCTGACATCCTCTGTGCTGCTGTGACCTCTCCTATAAGATCAGCACACTCCTCTCATGACATCCTCTGTGCTGCTGTGATCTCTCCTATAAGATCAGCACCCTCCCCCTGACATCCTCTGTGGTGCTATAACCCCCATATAAGATCAGCACCCTCCTCTCCTGACATCCTCTGTGCTGCTCGGATCTCCCCTATAACATCAGCACTCTCCTCTCCTGAGATCCTCAGTGCTGATGTGATCTCCCCTATAAGATCACCACCCACCTCTCCTGACATCCTCTTTGCTGCTGTGACCTCCCCTATAACATCAGCACTCTCCTCTCCTGACATCCTCTGTGCTGCTGTGAGGCCTCTATAAGATCAGCACCCTCTTCTCCTGACATCCTCTGTGCTGCTGGGACCCTGAGACCTTCCCTATACGGTCAGCACCCTCCACTCCTGACAACCTCTGTGCTGCTGTGACCTCCCCTATAAGATCAGCACACTCCTCTCCTGACATCCTCTGTGCTGCTGTGACCCCTTTATAAGATCAGCACCCTCCTCTCCTGACATCCTTTGTGCTGCTGTGACCTCCCCTATAACATCAGCACCCTCCTCTCCTGACATCCTCTGTGCTGCTGTGACCTCTCCTATAAGATCAGCAACCTCTTCTCCTGACATCCTCTGTGCTGCTGGGACCCTGTGACCTCCCCCTATAAATTCAGCACCCTCCTCTCCTGACAACCTCTGCGCTGCTGTGACCCTGTGACCTCCCCTATAAGATCAGCCCCCTCCTCTCCCGGCAGGCCACGCAGCCACTGTCTAAGGTTTGGGGCAGGGCCGTATTTACCACTAGGCACCCGTGGTCCGGTGCCTAGGGCAGCACCTTGCAGGGGGGCAGCACAAGGGAGCAGGGGGACAGAAAAATCAAATTTTTTTGTTTTTAATTTTTTAGTTTCCCTCCTCCCGTTCAGACTTGCCAGTAAATCTGGTGTCTTTTCCAGGGGGTGGGGAGTATGGTGGTAATGGTCAGGTCTGGTATCGCCAATAGGTGCGTGAAGATGAGGCGTCTTCAGGTTTAGTGCCTAGGGCAGCAGCAGCTGTTAATACAACCCTGGTTTGGGGGCAGTACACATAGCTTCTCAATTGCAGTCCAGGCAGTGTCTCCCCCCCCCCACCCCCCCCCACCCCCCCCACCCCCGGTTTCCTCTCGGGTCATCTATGCCTCCTGTGTGTGCGCTCTGTCTCTCTCTGTGCCTCCTGTGTGTGCGCTCCGTCTCTCTCTGTGCCTCCTGTGTGTGCGCTCTGTCTCTCTCTGTGCCTCCTGTGTGTGCGCTCCGTCTCTCTCTGTGCCTCCTGTGTGTGCGCTCCGTCTCTCTCTGTGCCTCCTGTGTGTGCGCTCCGTCTCTCTCTGTGCCTCCTGTGTGTGCGCTCCGTCTCTCTCTGTGCCTCCTGTGTGTGCGCTCAGTCTCTCTTTGTGCCTCCTGTGTGTATGCTCCGTTTCTCTGTGCCTCCTGTGTGTGCGCTCCGTCTCTCTGTGCCTCCTGTGTGTGCGCTCTATCCCTCTATGCCTCCTGTGTGTGTGCTCTATTTCTCTATGCCTCCTGTGTGTGCGCTCCCTCTCTCTATGCCTCCTGTGTGTACGCTCCGTCTCTCTCTGTGCCTCCTGTGTGTGCGCTCCGTCTCTCTCTGTGCCTCCTGTGTGTGCGCTCCCTCTCTCTGTGCCTCCTGTGTGTGCGCTCCATCCCTCTGTGCCTCCTGTGTGTGCGCTCCGTCTCTCTGTGCCTCCTGTGTGTGCGCTCCCTCTCTCTGTGCCTCCTGTGTGTGCGCTCCCTCTCTCTGTGCCCCCTGTGTGTGACACCAGGGGGCGACACAGAGAACATAGCCTCCGCTCAGATAGGTAATTTAAAAATAACACTTTTTGCACTTTACTTTATTGCACGTTTGCAGCTTCCTGGATGTACATATTAAAGGGGGACTCTGGAGAAAAATGTTTTTAAATAATCTGGTATCAGAAAGTTATACAGATTTGTAAATTACTTCAATTTAAAAATCTCAAGATTTTTTTCAGTACTTATCAGCTGCTGTATGCCCTGCAGAAAGTGGTGTATTCTGTCCAGTCTGACACAGTGCTCACTGCTGCCACCTCTGTCCATGTTAGGAACTGTCAGAGCAGTAGCAAATCCCCATAGAAAACCTCTCCTGCTCTGGACAGTTCCTGACATGGACAGAGGTGGCAACAGAGAGCATTGTGTCAGACTGGAAAGAATACACCCCTTCATGCAGGACATACAGCAGCTGATGGTTCCCGGACTCCGGATACTACATGGAGCAGATGCAGCTGATGGTTCCCAGACTCCGGATACTACATGGAGCAGATGCAGCTGATGGTCCCCAGACTCCGGATACTACATGGAGCAGATGCAGCTGATGGTTCCCGGACTCCGGATACTACATGGAGCAGATGCAGCTGATGGTTCCCGGACTCTGGATACTACATGGAGCAGATGCAGCTGATGGTTCCCGGACTCCAGATACTACATGGAGCAGATGCAGCTGATGGTTCCCAGACTGCGGATACTGCATGGAGCAGATGCAGCTGATGGTTCCCGGACTCCAGATACTACATGGAGCAGATGCAGCTGATGGTTCCTGGACTCTGGATACTACATGGAGCAGATGCAGCTGATGGTTCCCGGACTCCAGATACTACATGGAGCAGATGCAGCTGATGGTTCCCGGACTCTGGATACTACATGGAGCAGATGCAGCTGATGGTTCCCGGACTCCAGATACTACATGGAGCAGATGCAGCTGATGGTTCCCAGACTGCGGATACTGCATGGAGCAGATGCAGCTGATGGTTCCCGGACTCCAGATACTACATGGAGCAGATGCAGCTGATGGTTCCCGGACTCCGGATACTACATGGAGCAGATGCAGCTGATGGTTTTGTGGCTGATATTCCTGTGTTGCAGACTTGTCTCTCCACAGCCGGACATGAGGTTTAGATGACAATGAGGGTGGAGCGTCGCGTCTGCAACCTGAGGAAATGTATTGTGTAAAATGATATCACTTCCATCATTTTATCTAAAGGGGTACTCCCGGGCGGGAAGCCTTTTTTCAGTATAGCCATAGAGAGAGTGGATGAAAACAATGACGTCATTGACGTCCACTTATCTCCCCAATTCCAGCGCTCCAGCGGGAAGGTTAATGGACGTCATTGTTTTCATCTCCCCACCCAGCGATATTGAATAAAAACCTCCTGCCCGGAGTGCCCCTTTAACAGTACAAGGGTAAGGAGCCAACAGGACATATAGTTAGTAAGGTTAAAAAAAACACGTCAACAAAGGCATATCAGGTTCAACCAGGAGAGGTGAGAAGGGGTATATAGAGAAGGGGTATGGATGGAAGGGGAGGAGACGGGATTCTATACTTGCACATAGGCATGTATGCTATTTTGCTCCTAGAATTATTATTTATCCACTAAAAGGGGTTACCCAGGCTTAAAAAACCATGGCCTCTTTCTTATAGAAACAGCACTGCTCCTGTCCTCAGTTTGGGTGTGGGGTTTTATAGCTCAGCTGCATTGAAATGAATGGAGCTAAATTGCCATACCACACACAACCTAAGGACAGGGGTGGCGCTGTTTTTGCCAATAAAGTAGCTGTGTTTTCTTGAGCTTGGAAAACCCTTTTAAAGGGAACAATTCACCACCTTTTTGAGTTCTAAATCCCCCAAAAACAGCATAATAAAGCAAGCTGCAGTAGTTCCCACCATATATTGTGATGGTCATCTGTATTTTCAAAACGCCCAAAGTCACTGTTTTATCTTTTCTGGCATTGTATGTGATTTAGTTTTATCTAGGTATCTGGGCAGTGTCTTTCTCCAAACCAGTCACAGTTCCTGGCCTGTAATCGCACCTCTTGGGGAATGATTGACAGTCAGGGAACCTGCTGGGTCACCGGTGTGTTGGCGTATCCCCAAGATGTCGTCCGGCTTCCCAGTGACCCAGCAGGTTTCCTGACTGTCAATCATGCCCCAAGAGGTGCGATTACCGCCCAGGACTGTGACTGGTTTGGTTAAACTACCAAACAGAGAAGATGCGCAGCTTTGGGGTAAAAAGCGGGTGCTACAAAGCCAACGTACAAGAAGACAACTAGAACCAACTATATATAAAGCAAATATGTAATTAAGGCAATGGCACACCAATGTGTAGACAATATCTTTATTTGTAATTCATCAAATATACAGAAAAAAAAACACCCAAAAAAGTTTTTTTCAAAAAACTAATAAAAACCACTAAACTGAGAGACATGACAGGTCATCATGTTCTCAGGGCCAATAAAGGAGGAGGTAAACTCCAAAGAATGTCTCATTCCTTATAACACCATCATCATCTTATATGTAAATGCCAAAAGAACCATGTGCATGCCATCCCTATGAAGTAGCTGCTCCTCCCCTTACTGTATATCACAACTAAATAATTGTCACGGCCGCGGCGGCGTCCCGTGTTCCGGGCCGCCACCGCGACCTCCTCCTGCCCCATGCAGCCGCCGGGGTCCTTGTGCAGGGACCCGGCGCTGCTGCTAGTTCGGCCCCTGGGGGCGCCTCACCTCTCCTCCGCTCCTGTCTCTCACTGTGCCGGCCGGGGCGCGCCGGCTGTCTCAGATTTAAAGGGGCAGTGCGCTCCTAATTGGTGTATGCACACTATCACTCCCTATAAATTCCAACCCTGCCCCACTACAGGTGTTGGAGCTGCTACATGCTTCCCATAGCATTTGGCCCAGCTCCCTGTTGTTCCTGACCTTAGTCCCTTGTCCCTTGTTCCTGTCTTCAGTCCTTGTCCCTATTCCTTGCCCGCTGCCTTCCTATTGTTCCTGAGTCCTGCCCGCCACCTGCGAGCACGTCTACAGTCCTCTGCCGGCACTATCTCCTGCCTACTGCTCCTGCCACGCCTCGCCTGCCGCCACTAGCAACCAAGCCAGGGGTAGCGACCTGGGGGTCGCCTGCCGCAGCAAGTCCATCCCGCCTTGCGGCGGGCTCTGGTGAAAACCAGCGGCCCCTTAGACTCCGCTCCCTGGTGAGGTTAGTACCATCGCTAGTGACGGTCCAGTGGATCCACTACTCCAGGCGTTACAATAGTAGCCAAAGTGCCTGTGCAATGTAACAAAAATGTCCCATGCGTTACGCCCTGCTCCCAGGACTTCCTCAGGGATTGAGCAGGACAGAACGCGTGGGACGTTAGTGGGCCGTAGTAATATGTTGTTTGCCTCTTCCTCTCTGTCCATGACCTTGCCTTTATCCTGTTCTCATCTAGCCTAATAAATTTTTCTTTTTTCTATTTTGCACCTTCTACCTGCATTGCACTACTTCTGTGTGTGTTACTACATTGCAGATACCATTGCACTTGTACTGTGGGGTGTGCAAGCTGTGGTAGAGATTGGGGCACTTTTTGATGTATTTATCATCTATATTATTTTTTTTGTTTCTACATTTTGACACATTGGTGTGCCATTGCCTTAATTACTTACTTGCTTTATATATAGTTGGTTCTAGTTTGGAGAAAGACACCGCCCAGATGCCTAGGTAGAGCTAATGCACATATAGTGCAGGAAAAAATAAGGGTGGTATTACATGGCCCGATACACATGATTAGCGAGCGCCGATCTGCTAGATTATCGTACAGCAAGGGCTGAACGGACATCATTAACGTCAGTGACAGGCCTCTCAGCCAATCACTGGCCAAGATGATTGGCCAGTGATTGGCTGAGCGGTCTGTCACTTCAAAGACAGGTTAGGAAGTATCAGCAGTGGCTCTGGTCAGTGCGGGAACATGGACAGGAGCGGGGGAACTGTACAGATATGCGCCACGCTGTAATGACAGAGCCGCACAGCTGCTTCATTACAGCGCGGCGCATATCTGTACGGATGCTGCCCGGGCAGGGGAGAGTCCGTTATGGGCATTTCACGTCCGTGTTCTCTGCAGAACACGGAACATGTGAATGCAACCATACAGTAGCTGCTCATAAAGTCCTAAAAGGTCCATAACAGTTTATTATGTTCAATTAAACTTGATATTAAAATGGCTGTTTGCTCACACATGTAGTGACTTTATGGTCATAATCATTACTACAGAATTTTTTTTTTTATTTTTAATGTAGGCATAGGCTACATTCTTTTTTTTACTTTATAACTACAGAATTTAAAAGGATTATCCAGAATTAGAAAAACATGGTTGTTTTCTTCCAAAAACAGCGCCACCCTGTCCTCAGGTTGTGTGTGTTATTGTAATATAACTCGGCTCCATTCACTTCCCTGGAAATAAGCTGCAGTACCGCTCCCTCTTTGCAAAGTGACACTAGTTGAGGGGCTATGCAGCTTTTAATATATCATCCGGTCATCAGTATTGTTCTATGGATAGTAGTCTGCAGCTACTACAGTATAGGCAAGGCCTGTGTGGGCCGCCATATCCACAGGGCTGTATTAACAGCTGCTGCTGCTGCCCTAGGCACTAAACCTGAAGACGCCCCATCTTCACGCACCTATTGGCGATACCAGACCTGACCAATACCACCATACCCCCCACCCCCTGGAAAAGACACCAGATTTACTGGCAAGTCTGAACGGGAGGAGGGAAACTAAAAAAATTAAAAACAAAAAAAAAAATTTTTTCTGTCCCCCTGCTCCCTGGTGCTGCCCCCCTGCAAGGTGCTGCCCTAGGCACCGGACCACGGGTGCCTAGTGGCAGTGGCGTAGCCACCGTGGTCGCGGGGGTCGCCGCCGCGACCGGGCCCGCCACAAGGAGGGCCCGCGGGGCCCCCCGATCAATCACTCTTGTGACCGCAAGCATTGTTTTGCTTGCGGTCACAAGAGTCTGGCTCCGTCTTTCCCCGGCAGCGCGCGCATCCCAGATCTCCCTGCGCGCCTTGGGCCCTGACTTCCGGTTTCCGGCGCGCAGGGAGTTCTGGGATGCGCGCGCTGCCGGGGATAAGACGCGACACCCCCGGCAGCCGCGCAGCAGCCGGGGACAGACCAGGAGGAGAATCAACGTGGGAGCGCGATGTCAGGTGAGTTAAGTTTTGTTTTTTTTATCAGCCTGTACGGGTGGGGGGAAAGGAGGGGGCCATCTATGAGGGTGGGGGGAAAGGAGGGGGGCATCTATGAGGGTGGGGGGAAAGGAGGGGGCCATCTATGAGGGTGGGGGGAAAGGAGGGGGCCATCTATGAGGGTGGGGGGAAAGGAGGGGGCCATCTATGAGGGTGGGGGGAAAGGAGGGGGCCATCTATGAGGGTGGGGGGAAAGAGGGGGCCATCTATGAGGGTGGGGGGGAAGGAGGGGGCCATCTATGAGGGTGGGGGGGAAGGAGGGGGCCATCTATGAGGGTGGGGGGAAAGAGGGGGGGCCATCTATGAGGGTGGGGGGAAGGAGGGGGCCATCTATGAGGGTGGGGGGAAGGAGGGGGCCATCTATGAGGGTGGGGGGAAAGAGGAGCAATCTATGAGGGTGGGGGGAAAGAGGGGCCATCTATGAGGGTGGGGGGAAAGAGGGGGGCCATCTATGAGGGTGGGGGGAAAGAGGGGGGCCATCTATGAGGGTGGGGGGGGGGAAGGGGACCATCTATAAGGGAGGGAGGAAGGGGACCATCTATAAAGGGGGGGAAAGGGGACCATCTATAAGGGAGGGGGGGGGAAGGGGACCATCTATAAGGGAGGGGGGGGGAAGGGGACCATCTATAAGGGAGGGGGGGGGAAGGGGACCATCTATAAGGGAGGGGGGGGAAGGGGACCATCTATAAGGGAGGGGGGGGGGGGGGAAGGGGACCATCTATAAGGGAGGGGGGGGAAGGGGACCATCTATAAGGGAGGGTGGGGGGAGAGGGGGGCCATCTATAAGGGAGGGTGGGGGGAGAGGGGACCATCCATAAGGGAGGGTGAGGAGAGAGGGGGCCATCTATAAGGGAGGGGGTATAGGGGGCCATCTATAAGGGAGGGGGTAGAGGGGGCCATCTATAAGGGAGGGGGTAGAGGGGGCCATCTATAAGGGAGGGGGCCATCTATTTGGGGGGGCAACATAGGGGGAGAGGGAATACACAGAGGGGGGCATATATTATTAGGAGGTCACATAGAGTCAGGGCTACCCACTAAATGAGGGTGTAAAGGGGACAGTACAGATGTGCAGTGTGTATAGAGATGGAGATGGTGTCAGAGTGTGGAGACTAATATGTCTGTCTGGCAGATTCTGTGGATTCGTGGCTCGGAGAAGTTCTCATAACGGCCCAGGACAGATGGAGAAGATGATGAAAAGGAAAGAACTCCGATCAGAAAAGACGTCTCCTATGAGTCACCTGATATAACTGCACAGTAATGTATATGGTGTATAGAGCCTGTGTAGAGCTGGGGCCACCTCTATATGACTGGATGAGGTGATTTAGTGTACTGGATTTGGTCAGTAACAATATGGTGGTGATGGTAGTGGTTGTGGTGTGGCGGTAATGTTTCCTCCCTATATACTGGTATTACTGGTAATATTGGTCTCAGTATACAGGATTTGGTCGGTAACAGTATGGCGGTAATAGGTAATATCTGTCTTTGTGTGTGTGTGTGTATATATATATATATATATATATATATATATATATATATACATACAGTGGTACCTTGGTTTAAGAGTAACTTTGTTTAAGAGCGTCTTGGTTTAAGAGCTCACAGTTTTTCAAAATTGTGACTTGGTTTAAGAACATTGCTTTGGTTTAAGAACTTCCTGTATTGGGTGGGAGCGCGAGTGGAGAAGGGGCATGGCCTGCATAGCTGGGTCTACAGCACTGTACTCTAAACACCTTCCAAATCATAGCAGATCCCCTTCAGGCTGGGGCTTACATCAGGGGACAGGACTGTGGAGGTAATCTCTCCATAGCTGTAACCCCTCTCTCCCCGGACAGAGAGTGCTGCATGTATGTGGCCACATCTGTACTGCTCATTCCTTCATGCTCCCTGCAGTCTCTGTCAGCCCTTGTGTTTCCCATCCTCTCCATTACTGTACAGTACAGAATAATAAATATATTTGGGGTGCGGAACCAATTGTCTGCATTTACATGATTTCTTATAGGAAAATTTGCTTTGGTTTAAGAGTGGATTTGGATTACAAGCACGGTCCTGGAACGAATTATGCTCATAATCCAAGGCACCACTGTGTGTGTATATATATATATATATATATATATATATATATATATATACACACACACACACACACAACAATAGCATCACTTGGTCGTGAAAGGAGGGGGGGGGGGCCCAAGTTGGCCTCTCGCACCAGGGCCCAGGAGACATTAGCTACGCCCCTGCCTAGTGGTAAATACGGCCCTGCATATCCATACACTTCATATACTGGTGACCTGGAGTGTATTTTTAATAGTGTCACCTTCATCTTCATGTTAAATTTATTCTTTTATTGAGTATTAACAAACGCTAAGTTTTAATAATAGGGTCACGTCCAAGGTGTGAGTGGGGCATTGGCCCTTTTGTTAGGGGGGGCTCAGACACTTTGGCAAAGGTTACTGTGTGAAGCAATACACTTTGGTATGATTCATCAATATATGTAGATAGAAAAACGAAGAAGCACTCACCCTTGAAGTATCAGCTCAGCGACTTTATTGTATCTTGTACTGCGGGAGGGGATAGGGTAAGGTGTGGACGCGTACTGGGACGGCCGTTTCGGGGACATTCCCCCTTTGTCGACCAGTTGATGGCGTCATAGTGAAGGGAGGGGGGTTATATACACTCAATTCTGTGCACGTGATAAATAAACACAACCTTGTTAAAACAAATACAATTTGTCAGATAAACACACTTAGGTCGTTCCTTTCATTTAGACCGAGTGGTCCGGCTGCATTGAGCCGGGAAATCCATGCCGATTCCCTTCTTAATAAGGATTGGTGTCTGTCTGAACCATCGCTAGGGGTATTAACCCTCTCTAATCCCACAAACTTAAGGGATGCGGTATCGCCTTTGTGAACAGTTTTTACGTGTTCAATTAGGCGAGGGACTCCTTTCCCTGTTTTGATGGAGTAGACATGCTCCTTGAAACGGATCCATATTGCCCTTTTTGTTTTACCGATATAGTAGCGACGGCAACTGCATAGGATAGCATATACTACATAATTTGTCTTGCATGTTATGAAGTCTCGTATATAGCATTCTACCCCACCAATATGTACATATGTTACATTGAGCATGTGTATGCAATATTTGCACTGTCCACACTTCTTGTTCCCTTGTGGAAGGGTGGAAGTGAGCCAGTTCGCGGCTTGGTTAGTGGTTCGCCCTGCATCTCTGTTAGTACTTAGGTGATCTCCTATATTTCTGTTCTTCCTGTACGAGATACAGGGGCCAGAGCTGGCTATTTCCTGTAGATCAAGATCACTTTCCAAGAGATACCAGTGGCGGGTAATAGAATTTTTGAGGATGGAATTAAGAGGGGAATTCTGAAAGACAAAGTTAAACTTTTTGTTGGCGGAGTTCTTGCGGTGTGAGGGTTTTAGAAGGTCATCTCTGTTTTGGCTCTCTGCCCTCTGTCTAGCCTGCTGTATAACCTCGGGTGGGTAGCCTCTATTCAGGAAGCGTTTTTCCATTTCTTGGGCTTGCTGTATATATTTATCTCCATCATTGTTAACCCTACGCAATGGCCAGATGCTCAGGTTGCGTAGGGTTAACAATGATGGAGATAAATATATACAGCAAGCCCAAGAAATGGAAAAACGCTTCCTGAATAGAGGCTACCCACCCGAGGTTATACAGCAGGCTAGACAGAGGGCAGAGAGCCAAAACAGAGATGACCTTCTAAAACCCTCACACCGCAAGAACTCCGCCAACAAAAAGTTTAACTTTGTCTTTCAGAATTCCCCTCTTAATTCCATCCTCAAAAATTCTATTACCCGCCACTGGTATCTCTTGGAAAGTGATCTTGATCTACAGGAAATAGCCAGCTCTGGCCCCTGTATCTCGTACAGGAAGAACAGAAATATAGGAGATCACCTAAGTACTAACAGAGATGCAGGGCGAACCACTAACCAAGCCGCGAACTGGCTCACTTCCACCCTTCCACAAGGGAACAAGAAGTGTGGACAGTGCAAATATTGCATACACATGCTCAATGTAACATATGTACATATTGGTGGGGTAGAATGCTATATACGAGACTTCATAACATGCAAGACAAATTATGTAGTATATGCTATCCTATGCAGTTGCCGTCGCTACTATATCGGTAAAACAAAAAGGGCAATATGGATCCGTTTCAAGGAGCATGTCTACTCCATCAAAACAGGGAAAGGAGTCCCTCGCCTAATTGAACACGTAAAGCGATACCGCATCCCTTAAGTTTGTGGGATTAGAGAGGGTTAATACCCCTAGCGATGGTTCAGACAGACACCAATCCTTATTAAGAAGGGAATCGGCATGGATTTCCCGGCTCAATGCAGCCGGACCACTCGGTCTAAATGAAAGGAACGACCTAAGTGTGTTTATCTGACAAATTGTGTTTGTTTTAACATGGTTGTGTTTATTTATCACGTGCACAGAATTGAGTGTATATAACCCCCCTCCCTTCACTATGACGCCATCAACTGGTCGACAAAGGGGGAATGTCCCCGAAACGGCCGTCCCAGTACGCGTCCACACCTTACCCTATCCCCTCCCGCAGTACAAGATACAATAAAGTCGCTGAGCTGATACTTCAAGGGTGAGTGCTTCTTCGTTTTTCTATCTACATATATTGATGAATCTTCTCTCCGTTGTTTGCACACCCTATTCAGCAGCCGTATCTCCAGTACACAAGAGGACTCCATATACCGTGTTGAGTGCACAAGTTGGGCGCGGTGCGGGCTTCTGCTACTTCACACACCTACACTTTGGTATGATGCTGGAGCAAGGATCCTAAAATGTTTGTCTGGTAGATCCTACAGAGGGGAGTCACGACCAGAGAAGTCTTCATGATAGGAGAGCAAGAAAAAGAGAACAACTTTAGCAAAAACGTCACTTGCAATTTAAGCAGAGAAGACGCCTCCTGTAAGTCACTGGATGTAATTGCACTATAAGCACTCCTTTTATAATCATCCATTTTATTACCAGCTGATGTGTCACAGTGACAGCCGCAGCACCGCCATGTATGTAAATCAGTCAAAGCAGGAAGGCTCCTCCTCTGTGACACTTCTGCTGGTAAAGAAAAAGAATGATTATGGAAGTTTACACTGGACTAAAAGTCCTGTCACTTATACTGTATCTTCCCCGCACCTTTCTACAGCTCTGTACCTGGTATGGACCTCACAGATTCCCGTTAAGGGCACGTACATACCTAATCTATTGCCGATTTGGTGCTGCTAAAATACATAAATATGCACAAAAGATTATTTTTTTATGTGTTGATGGTAGGGATCAATATTTAAGGAAGTAGTGAGTAGTGAGCAGAATTCGCTACAGCATGTATAGTACAATGCTATCTCTAATATATCAGGGAGGATATGGTATGTGGGCTGCTGAGGTTTGAGTGCCAGGGCTAATTTTAAGTCCCAGTCCGGCCCTGGTCAGGATCTGATGGTTGTAGCATTCCCTGCTCTTGGGATTCTACAGTAACACACCTCAGCTGCTGCAGAACATCATAATACACCTCAGCTGCTGCAGAACCTCATCATACATCTCAGCTGCTGCAGAACCTCATAATACAGCTCAGCTGCAGCAGAACATCATAATACACCTCAGCTGCTGCAGAACATCATAATACACCTCAGCTGCTGCAGAACCTCATCATACATCTCAGCTGCTGCAGAACCTCATCATACATCTCAGCTGCTGCAGAACCTCATAATACAGCTCAGCTGCTACAGAACATCATAATACATCACAGCTGCTGCAGAACCTCATAACACATCTCAGCTGCTGCAGAACCTCATAACACACCTCAGCTGCTGCAGAACCTCATCATACAACTCAGCTGCTGCAGAACCTCACAATACAGCTCAGCTGCTGCAGAAAATCATAATACACCTCAGCTGCTACAGAACATCATAATACACCTCAGCTGCTACAGAACATCATAATACACCTCAGCTGCTGCAGAACATCATAATACACCTCAGCTGCTGCAGAACATCATAATATACCTCAGCTGCTGCAGAACATCATAATATACCTCAGCTGCTGCAGAAACTCATAATACAGCTCAGCTGCTACAGAACATCATAATACACCTCAGCTGCTGCAGAACATCATAATATACCTCAGCTGCTGCAGAACATCATAATATACCTCAGCTGCTGCAGAAACTCATAATACAGCTCAGCTGCTGCAGAACCTCATAATATACCTCAGCTGCTACAGAACATCATAATACATCGCAGCTGCTGCAGAACCTCATAATACACCTCAGCTGCTGCAGAACCTCATACTACAGCTCAGCTGCTGCAGAAACTCATAATATCACTCAATGGTAGCTCGGAATCTCTTACTTAAAAATTACATTTCCACTCCATCTTTCTATGTTTCAAATTACTTCAATGGAGCTGAGCTGCAAAACCCCGCACACCCAAACTGAGAACAGGCATGAAGCCATTTCTGGAAGAAGGCGACCATGTTTTCCTAATCCTTAATAATTCCTTTTAGAGTCGCAGATGGAACACTGTTTTAGTGTACAGTATTCAAAGTCTTTCCATGTGGTTTACTACAATACCAGATATAGTCTATGGAAATAAGTAGTGCTATTGTGGTGTCCCACCATGGGTGTTGCTAGTCTATACACACCTCCCAAAAGTCTGTACTTCAAGTAAAGTGGTAATGAAGTTTGCCACTAGATATTATTTGTCTATGCACTTGTATATTGCACAGCTGTAGTCAACAAAGGGTTATTGTTTGTTTGTAATCTGTGCACTAATAAGAGCTCTTTTCTTTTCTCCACCTATCTCTATTCTTCTTTCTTTTCTCTGCACTTCTTCTCCACTCACAGAAGTTATTACACACCCTGTAGGAAATTGTCACATGGGAAGAGGAAGTACACACACACACACACACACACACACCTAGTCAGTCTTAGTCAGGTTCCTGTACAGAAAGGACACAAGACAGGACAGTCTCTGCTGTAGTCAAGCTGGGCCCTGACTTATGCCAGGTCCCCTGTTGGGGACAGAAGAACAGTCCAGTGTAGTCTAGTCTGTACTAGAGAGAGGATAAGTCAGAGATCAACCCAACTCATGCCGTGAACATCTTTAAGAGTGCAAGACAGTATGCTGAAATAAGAGCAACTGATCCGGATAGAGCAAAGTTGCTACAAGCCTATGTACTCCATCCCGCAGCGCGGGTATAACCAGGTAATTTTGGCCACTCTGCTCAACTCAGGTAACAAGGTCTGGGGCTTGTGTCACCCGACACTGTAGGGCAATAGGTGGTATCACACAACTCTTTTGCCCCTAAAGCTCTTAGTGCAGATTGTGTCTAGTCACGTCAGAAGCCTATTGTCAACTGGTGTGCTAAGTATTCCTGCAGTAAAGAAGATTTTATTTATGGTAACCGGACTCAATGATTATTGTTAAGGCAACCTACACAGTCACTACACTATCCTTGGGTCATCTCCTCTCTGTGGGTTGTGGTATCGATAATCCGGGTGGGTCACAACGTCATAAGTACCCAAGGGACCCCCTGACAGCCCGGCAGGTCACCAACCACAGGGGAAAGGGTATAGCCAGCCACCTTAAAATAAAAGGTGTGCCACTGTACCTGTGTGCCCAAAATGGCACTGGCGTTACGACAACCTACCATCCGGCAGATGGTACTTATCTGTAGGGTACATTATATCTCAGCTCTGTGGATATAGAAGCTCAGCTGCCCGTACCCGCACCCGCTCAGCTGTGATCTGCGCAGCATTCGTCGGCTTCATTACCCAATGCTATGACCTTCAATTATTTTAAGTGAACAATCACAGCAGCATGTCACTGGCTGCATCTACATCACTCATCCTGTCACATTACACTCATGTCCTTTACATCCTGTGAATTGGTGAAAGCAGATTTTTTTTTTTCCAAGAGAAATAACTGCAAGACAAGAACAATATCTGTGATGATATGTAGCGAAAATGATTGATGTCACCCATTACAACTAATAAGAGAAATGCTTCCATAACCTAACCTGCTGTAACACGAGCTAAATGCAGAGACACTAGTTAAATAGACACCCTCATTTTAACAAACTGTGCATAGATCCATGGCGCACTATAAGAAACATGGTAATATATCTTATCAGACAAAAATGCTTCCTATTTCTCATTATCAAGCCTCTTAAAGGGGTAGTTCTCAAAAAATTATTTTAAATCAATTGGTGCCAGAAATTTGTAATTTACATCTATTAAAAAATCTTGTCTTCCAGTACTTATTAGCTGCTGTATGTACTACAGGAAGTGGTATTCTTTCCAATCAGGTTTTCTGTGGTGATTTGTTACTGCTCTGGACAGTTCCTGACATGGACAGAGGTGGCAGCAGAGAGCACTGTGTCAGACTGGAAAAAATACACCACTTCCTGCAGGGCATACAGCAGTTGATAAGTACTGGAAGACTATATTTTTTAATAGAAGTAAATTACAAATTTTTGGCAATTGCTGGGACCAATTGATTTGAAAAAAGAAAGTGGACTACCCTTTTAACTTTCTCCAAATCAGCTTAGCAATTTTTGTTTACTGGTTACAATTTGTAGGCGGGAGGGGAAGAAGGAAGGGGGAAAAGGGAGGGGGAGTGCCTAGGAACACACATGCTGCAGAGAGTGAAAGACAACTTGTAGAGCAGAAATCTGCTATAAAAAAAAAATAATAATAATAAACAAGATATATAATGGCCAGCTATAGTGCTGCTACTCGTGTACACAAATGGCAGCTCATCCTAAAAAGTCACTTGAAACAACAGGAACTCTTAATTAAAGTGAACATCTACCTTCAGGGTGCGATCACACGTACAGGATCTTCAGCAGATCCGCAGCAGATTTGATGGCCCAGAGTTACTTTGCATTAAGGCTGGGTTCACACTACGTATATTTCAGTCAGTATTGTGGTCCTCATATTGCAACCAAAACCAGGAGTGGATTAAAAACACAGAAAGGATCTGTTCACATAATGTTGTAATTGAGTGGATGGCCGCCATATAACGGTAAATATTTGCTGTTATTTTAAAACAACGGCTGTTATATTGAAATAATGGCCGTTATTTACTGTTATATGACGGCCATCCACTCAATTTCACCATTGTGTGAACAGATCCTTTGTGTTTTCAATCCACTCCTGGTTTTGGTTGCAATATGAGGACCACAATACTGACTGAAATATACGTAGTGTGAACCTAGCCTAAATCTGCAACTTCAAATCTGCTGCAGAGCCTGTACATGTGAACACACCCTTATACACCAGAAGGTTTCAGGTTTACCATTCTTACTACATCTTTATAGCAGTCGGAGCTCTGTTTTCCTGATACCAAGCCCCAAATCCTCTGCATTGGATTTTTCATTCTGCGTCACCACTAACCACTATAAACATTGGCTTAGTGGCCTTAAATAACAAACTTTGCATAGTAAAAGTGACTGTAAGTGACTGTAATATATCTTATTAGACAAAAATGATTCATTTTCCTGTTATCAAGAATCTTCGAATATAGTTTATTTTTTACACAACTCAGGGATCAGATTACAAGTACTGTAACCCCCCAGCCTATTACCCTGTAGCGTTTATCCAAAAAAAGAGGGGGGGGGATAGGTAGAAGCCAATTTTCTTCATTTTAGGTGGCCTTGGTCAATTGTCTATTTTAAAAATTTTTAGGTGGCACAATACTATATCCTGGGTTATGCTGGGTTCACACTGCTGTTTTCGCAGTCTGTTTAACAAATCCGTATTTAAATGGTTAATTTTAACGTACATATTTTTGTATACGCAAAAAAATGCATCTTTTTTTCCCCATAAAACCAATACATTAATCGGACTGCAAAAAACGCAGTGTGAACCCGGGCTTAGGCAGGTGACATCACCTTATCTCTCTGCATTTCATTGTCCTCTATGAGGTTTGAGGTTTAATTTATCCGGGAAGGTCTGTGAGCACTTTACGGAGCTTTGGGTGAGGCGGAGATCCTGCCGGCCGGCATTACACTTGCTTCTGAGGGGAAGGAGTCATCTTACAGCCTGCGGCTCTTGTGATCTAGTTATGTTTTGGGAGGAAAAAAATAAAGAGGAAGTACGTAATATTGTTGTGACTAGAAGAAACAGATAACAAGTAAAGAGAAAGTGTCAGACAATAACACCAGCGTCTTTGAATCACCATAGTAGTTCCAATATATTATATATACAGGGGTGCCTTGGATTACGAGCATAATTCGTTCCGGGACCATGCTTGTAGTCCAAATCCACTCTTAAACCAAAGCAAATTTTCCCATAAGAAATCATAGAAATGCAGACAATTGGTTCCACACCCCAAAAATAATGATTTATTATTCTGAATAACATGTAAAACAGATGAAACAAATATTCAGAAACAGCAGAATCTGTGATATTATAAGTTACTGTACAGTAATGGAGAGGATGGGAAACACAAGGGCGGACAGAGACTGCAGGGAGCAGGAAGGAATGAGCAGGGCAGATGTGGGCACAGTATAGTGGCACTCTCTGTCCGGGGAGAGAGGGGTTACAGCTATGGAGAGATTACCTCCACAGTCCTGTCCCCTGATGCAAGCCCCAGCCTAAAGTGGATCTGCTATGATTTGGAAGGTGAGGGAGGCTTCCTGGGACAGAGTACAGGGCTGTAGACCCCACTATGCAGACCATGCCCCTCCCCCACTCCCCCTCCCACCCAGTACAGGGAGCTCTTACACCAAAGCAATGCTCTTACACCAAGTTACAGATTTGAAAAACTGTGAGCTCTTAAACCAAAACGCTCTGAAACCAAGTTACTCTTAAACCAAGGTACCACTGAGTCTTTCATACTGTATGTGTTTTATTGAGGACAGGCTTCTATCTGGCCTCTCAGATTGGAGGCAGCTGCAGTGATAGGTGACCTTCTGGAAGTTTCCTCCATCTGCCCACAGGATCTTTGCAGTTCAGCCAGAGTGACCATTGGCTTCTTGGTCACTTTTCTTACCATGGTCCATTGTGCTTTTGGGAAACGTCTCCACACAGTGCTGTCTCTGAGCTCTACAGGCAGTTCTTTCCTCCTCATGGCTTGGCATTTTCTCTAATATTGTGAACTGTGAGACCTTATATAGACAGGGGTGTGTCCCAATCAGCTGAATTTACGGCAGGTGCCTCCAAGCAAGCTACAGAAACATCTCAGAGATCATCAAGAGAAATTGGAGGCCACAGCGCTAAATTTTTAACGGGCCTGATAACTCATTTCTATACAAAATCTCAGTTTTTTTTTCCTTTTTAGTAAGTTTGCAAAAACATCAGTTTTCATGTTCCCATTATGGGGTAGTGAGTGCAGAATAAGGGAAAACTTTATTTTTTTATTTTACCACAACATAACAAAATGTGTGAAAGAGTCGGAAGACTTTAAAATTACCCCCCACACACACACACACACCTCACCCCCCCCCCCACACACCCATAATGGCCGAGCAACACTGAACAATATAAAGTAACCAGTGACCTGCAACATATGAACTCTTGACAAATTGAAAAATCAATTAGAAACTAATTGTGATTTGCTGAGAAACGGTAGAGCGCACAGAGTAGAGATCAGCGGGGAATAGAAACGGTGTGACATCAATGGTTAAGGGGTTGCTGCTATACCGGTATCAGCACCCTGTAATTTTTTTTTTTTATTATTTCTACATGGATTTTCGGTTTCTGGAGGACTAGTTCTATTTTCCCTATATACAATGGTGTGGTGGATATATATTTGCAAGAACGAGGAAGTAAACCCTCTGGAACCATCCAGAATTCTGCACCGATTACTAATAACACCTTAATGATATACAAACACTATCATAACTAACATCTCACACACATAGTTGTATTGTTTTTGTCCTTTATTGAGCACAGAGTAAACATCTACAGTGCAGGGGGAAAAGTAACCCTTGAAATTAATATCCTGTAGATCCCCTTTAATAGTATGCTTTTGTGTCAGTGTCTTGTTCCATCACCTAATGTCAGCTTGAAGTCATGGACTGCTGCCCTTACATTCTCCTTTGATAGACCTTTAAAGCGTATCTGTACCCAGAAACCCAGAATCCCCCCCCAACCACTTGTACCTTCGGATAGCTGCTTTTAATCCAAGATCTGTCCTGGAGTCCATTCAGCAGGTGATGCAGTTATTGTCATAAAAAACAACTTTTAAACTCGCAGCCCCATGCCCAACGGGAGTGTCTGTGCCCTAACTTTGCACTACCCCTCCGTCCCTCCTCCCCACCCTCTTCATCATTAGGAATGCCACTGAAACATTTTCTCCATGCTGAACACTGCACAGGTGCCTTAACGATCCAGCCCATGTTTGGTATTCACACAGCTGATGAATAGGAGACAATCTGCCTGAAGCATTCCTAATGATGAGGAGTGTGAGGAGGAGGGACAGAGAGAGTGTGCAAAGTTAGGGCACAGATACTCCCGTTTGGCATAGGGCTGCAAGTTTAAAAGTTGTTTTTTGGGACAATAATTGCATCACCTGCCGAACGGACCCCAGGACAGATCTTGGATTAAAAGCAGCTATCCAAAGTACAAGTGGTTTGGGGGGGTCAGATTGTGGGTTCAGAGTCGCTTTTAGTTTATTAATCCCTCAGTGGTCGGCCTCCAAGGCAACAAGGCAGCCCCAAACCATCATGTTCCATCCACCATTGTTCACAGTTGGGATGAGAACAAAAATGTGAAAGATTACATTTAGAGTAAAAAGAACAGCGCCCACCAACCCTCCTATATGGGCAGTCATCCATTACGTCAAACTGAAAAGACGCTGGGTGATGCAACAAGACAAAGACACAAGTGAATCCATTAAAGAACAGTTAAAGTTTAAGATGATTTGTGTTTTAAAAGGACCGGGTGTTCACCTAACAGTATTCAAATGCTGATGCACGACCTGCTAAGCACACAGGGCACATCAACAGTATTACAGAACTGAAAAGTCTAGACCTTCTCCTTAGGGGCCTATCCCACCGGAGCGATAATCGGCCCGATTCGGCCGATTATCGCTTGGTGGAATAGAAAGAACGATCAGCCGATGATCGTGTCATCGGCTGATCGTTCGTTTAGGTTAAAACCTAAAATCATCATTCGCCACCCGCGCATCACTACAGTGGAAGAGCGGTGCGCAGGGGCAGATCGGTGGTCGTTTACACCGTTGCTAAGCCCGTGGAATAGGGCCCTTAGTGTTTGGAGGAGGAAATGGCTGCTCAATGGGGATTTATAAGTTAAAGGGGTCCTCCAGAGGAAAAAAAAAATGTTTTTATATCAACCGGTGTCAGAAAGTTATACAGATTTGTAAATTTCTTCTACTTTAAAATCTCAAGTCTTCTAGTACTTATCAGCTGCTGTATGTCCTGCAGGAAGTGGTGTATTCTTATCAGTCTGACACAGTGCTCTCTGCTGCCACCTCTGTCCATGTCAGGAACTGTCCAGAGCAGCAGCAAATCCCCATAGAAAACCTCTCCTGCTCGTGACAATGGTGTTAGCAGAGAGCACTGTGTCAGACTGGAAAGAATGCACCACTTCCTGCAGGACATACAGCAGCTGACAAGTACTTGAAGGTATGAGATTTTTTAATAATAATAATATTGAGATTTTTAAATTTACAAATTTGTATAACTCTCTGGCACCAGTTGATTTGAAAAGGTACCGGAGTTCCCCTTTAAAGGTGCTGTTGGGGGATACTTCTTTTATCATAAACATACCTAGGATGGTGCAAAAATAAAATTGATACTCACCTACCCTGATCCCCTGCAGGTCCTATTCCCATGGTTCCCAATGTCTGCAAAAACTTCCCTGCCCAGCCAATCACTTTGAGCAGCAGTGCCCCACCTCAGTCAGTGATTGGCTAAGAGGGCAGATTTTATGAAGATGACACAATTTAATAATAATCATTGCAGAAATCCAAGGATTCAGTCCCCTTTAATTGCCGTTAACCTTTGCTCCACCATAGGGGCCCCTTTTTGTGAGTTTCTGGGCCCCCTCCCAAGGATCTGTATTGTACAGCGCTCCATCTCAGAAGTTGTTCTCTTCTATATTTTTCACGGTCACTCTCAGGAGCGGCGGATCTGGCACCGCTACAATACATTCGGTTTTCCTCCTTTTGATTCTCCGGCTCCATACAATGATTATTGGAGACATTAAATTTTAACCATTTTTCTTCCTCAGACAAAGATAAAAGTTCACGGGTTCATATAGAAAGTCTGAATTTAAGATGAAAGCTACAGCGGGAAAATAGTTGAGTGCCTGAGACATCATCTCGGTGAGACCGGTTCAAGTCTTTAAACTTTGATCAGCATCGGGGTAGTTAGAAAGTTCATGCGGCGATGACCGGGACTTTCATCAGGCGGCTGCCCCATTGTCTCCTGCATCATTTCAGCCCGGTCTCAGCTGTTTGAGAGTCAATTACACAACATCAAGGAGACCGAGATGCAGTTGACCAGAACAGATTGTGAATTTTCACCTTAGTTCTGCCTCCAAGATAAAGTCATTAAAGATATAAGAATCGTGATGTTACTTTTGTGAGAACTATGAAAACTTAGAAAAAGCTGCTTAAATAGTGACTGCCGTTTCACTATACTTTGCCTAAATTAATAGGGTAATATATCTTATCGAAGTATAATATATCTTATCATACAAAAATGCCTCTTTTTCACCTCATCAGGCTTTCACCCCCTCCTAAACTAATTCGAAATAACAAGACAAACACAGCTCACTTTAGTACTTGATACACAGCTTATACTGTTCAGAGCTGCTCTATAATGCCCTCTAAGCTGATGCTGCTTTTTATAGTGTAGTATAAAGACTAAAAGGTCACAAAAATATTACATATGTCAATTTATTAGTAAATAGAGGTCAACAACTTTTTAAAAGTTTCCTGTGAGTGGATACATGGGAGGAACGCACTTCCTTCCTGTTTGGTCGGTATAGACAGTGCAGAAGGGAGTGTCCTTTATAGCTCACGGTAAGACTTTTCCCAGGACGGGACTGGGAGACAGAAAGAACTAAAACCAGGGAGTAGAAACAAACAGGGGGAGATTTATCAAACATGGTGTAAAGTGAAACTGGCTCAGTTGCCCCTAGCAACCAATCAGATTCCACCTTTCATTCCTCACAGACTCTTTGAAAAATTAAAGGTGGAATCTGATTGGTTGCTAGGATCGCTAATTTTTTTTAATTACATTTTATATATAAAAAAAATGTATAAAAAGTGAACAATACATCCCATCTACATAAATATGATACTAATAAAAACTAAAGATCATGGCGCAAAAAATTACACCCTGTAGGTGAAAATAATAAAAGGATATGAGTTGCAATCGGCCATTTTAAATAAACCTATTTGGAAAAAAAAAAAAAAAAGTTTTATTGTTAATAAGAATAGTAAAGCATTAGAAAACTTAGTAAACCTGCATATCGCTGTGTTCAGACTGAACTATAAAATGAAGATAAAATGTCAGTTTTACTGTAAAGTGCATTACATAAACACATAACCCTCCCAAACTTTGCGCAATTGCATTATATTGCAATTATATTATTTTAAATGATATTTTGGGGGTTCAGTCATTCATTTTATGGTAGATTGAAAGGGGCCATTACAAAGTACACCTGTGCCTGAAAAAAACAAGACCTCACATGGCCCCGTAGGTGGAAAAATAAGAGTTATGGGTCTTAGAAGGCGAGGAGGTAAAAACAAAAATGCAAAAAACTGTAAATTGCCCCGGTCCTTAAGGGGTTAATTAATGACTCCATGCTGCTATTGGTTCAGGCAGCATGAAACTGATGTTAGGATCCCTTTATATACCAACAAAATATATAAAAAAAAAAATTAGAAAATTAAATAGACCCAAAAAAGGGGCAAATACTATGAAGCAATCAATCATATAGTGGGCAGCAGCATGTAATCCTAATAAAGAGACGTGTTCCCGCATGACGCCTGGTAACCGCAGCGCTTCCATCTCGCACAGCGGAGACGGGGAGTGACAGACCGTGCGCCGCAATGTAATACGGCTGCAGAAAGCCAGGGCGGAGGGCAATGGAGGCGTCAGGGTAACAGGGACAGCTCACATTTGTCCTGCAGTGATTTACAATCCTCATCCTTACCCTTAGCAGAAAATCCTCGGAGGAGACTGAAGCTTTTGCTGTGTAGGGTAGAAATTAGCCGGAGTTTAAATAGATTGAACGGCTCCATACAGGGGCTATAAATCCCCATCGCTGACTAGTTATACAGCTACAAGGGGAGGACGATGGATGATTGGGAGCAGAAATCTTCCATGTTTGCACCAGGCACGCAATAAACAGGTGGGAGTAAGAGCTATATGTATGGTGGGAGTAGTAGTCTCTGCCTTCCCTTACACTTATCCTCCACTCCCGGTATTGAGAGACTGCTTAGAAATGTAGCACTCTCTCTACTGTTAGAAATGGCCATAGAAAAGTGTGTGAGGAGATGGAAGAGGATATATGGAGAGCAGTTTCCATAAGCTGTAGAAAGAGAGGAAAGCAGATGCAAGGCAGGTTGTAGGGTAAGATTACTTAACCTGTATATA
Organism: Dendropsophus ebraccatus; assembly: GCF_027789765.1. Classification (NCBI taxonomy): domain Eukaryota; kingdom Metazoa; phylum Chordata; class Amphibia; order Anura; family Hylidae; genus Dendropsophus; species Dendropsophus ebraccatus. The sequence continues at coordinate 136,279,258 of NC_091459.1, read as the reverse complement.
CACTGGTGGTGGTGTTACCGTGTGAACAGATGTGTCTAGTGGTGGTGTTACAGTGTACAGGGCAGGTGTGTCTAGTGGTGGTGGTGTTACGATGTACAGGGCAGGTGTGTCTAGTGGTTGTGTTACAGTGTACAGGGCAGGTGTGTCTAGTGGTGGTGTTACAGTGTACAGGGCAGGTGTGTCTAGTGGTGGTGGTGTTACGATGTACAGGGCAGGTGTGTCTAGTGGTTGTGTTACAGTGTACAGGGCAGGTGTGTCTAGTGGTGGTGGTGTTACGATGTACAGGGCAGGTGTGTCTAGTGGTTGTGTTACAGTGTACAGGGCAGGTGTGTCTAGTGGTGGTGTTACAGTGTACAGGGCAGGTGTGTCTAGTGGTGGTGTTACAGTGTACAGGGCAGGTGTGTCTAGTGGTGGTGTTACAGTGTACAGGGCAGGTGTCTCTAGTGGTGGTGTTACAGTGTATGGAGCAGGTGTGTCTAGTGGTGGTGGTGTTACAGTGTACAGGGCAGGTGTGTCTAGTGGTGGTGGCGTTACAGTGTACAGGGCAGGTGTGTCTAGTGGTGGTGGTGTTACGATGTACAGGGCAGGTGTGTCTAGTGGTGGTGTTACAGTGTACAGGGCAGGTGTGTCTAGTGGTGGTGTTACAGTGTATGGAGCAGGTGTGTCTAGTGGTGGTGGTGTTACAGTGTAGGTGTGTCTAGTGGTGGTGGCGTGACAGTGTACAGGGCAGGTGTGTCTAGTGGTGGTGTTACAGTGTATGGAGCAGGTGTGTCTAGTGGTGGTGGTGTTACAGTGTACAGGGCAGGTGTGTCTAGTCTGAAATTAGAAAATCCCCATTGCTTTCCCTACTTTAATGTCCTACCTTTGTGATATATCACTTTAGTGTGAATTGTTTTAATTTTCTATCAGTTTCAGCCGGAAGTCAAATAACCTTTTTGTGAGTGGTGTGTAGAGAAAGAAGAGCACCCAGAGCAGACATCGCAGGATACAACCACACAACCTAGATCAGGGGTACAAAACCCAGGCCCTCCAGCTGCTGCAAAACTACAATTCCAATCATACGGGGACAGCTAAAGCTTTATATGTCTGGGCATAATGGGAGTTGTAGTTCTGCAGCAGCTGGAGGGCCGCAGTTTGACACCTGTGCTCTAGATGCTGCATGTAAACTACATAACAATAAGTGTGAAAATAGATGGGTAAACTAAAGGATATTTAGACTCAAACTTAGAGCCACATTGTGACTCAAGGTGACAGTACTAACATATGGAAAATATTTTTTCCAAATCAATCTGTCCATAGCCGTCAATTTTGTAGAAAAAAAAAATAATTAAAATTTACCATTGGCCTTCTAGCCAATACTGTGCTGGGGAAAAATAGTTCTGTGTATTTTTCAAAACGTATCTTTTTTTTTTTTTTTTTGACGGACACAAAAACACATTTTTTACAATGGAAGTCAATGGAAAAAACGGATCTAAACGGATTCAAACAAATGCATCAGTTATTTGCAAAAATAGGATTGCAAAAACGCAGTGTGAACCTAGCCTAATAAAGACAACATTTGGCTGATCATGTCTTTTGGTCCTGACCGCACTGCACATCACTACGTGTAATAGACTGATATGTAAAAATAATAATACTAAACAAACCTATCTGCACTCCCTGATGTCCTGCTAGCTTCGGCCCGCTCCCCGCAGTCTTAGCCAATCACTGGCCGCAGCACTGTCCCGGTGACTAGCTGGACAGCCTGTCACTTTACACACCATGGGGAGCGGCCTGAAGCTAGCAGGACATCACGGAGAAGTATGAATCTTTATTATTTTACAATGGCCGCATGGAAATCGCTAACTATTTACACAGCCCTTGCTGCACGATTATCAGGCCGTTTATGGGCTCAGTAAGCGAGCGCTGATCTAGCAGATGGGTGCTCACTTATATGAAGTTATCGGACCATGTAATACAGCCCTTACTGATGTGCCATGACATAGCGAAGGTAAAAGTACATGTTATAGTGACTTATTTTCACTCCCACTCTCTACACTTGTGTAAGACCCATGTGACAGGCCGATGGAAACTGCCTTTCGTGTGCATTCCTCCCTATGTACAGGCAGTATGTGTATATTATTAATAAGTTTACTATTACGGCAGTAATCTCCTTTTGGGAGATGGCACAAGCGAGGTCGGTCACATGAGAACACATCTTACGTTTTGTGTGTTTAATCTAGTTTTATAAAAACTGAAAAAGCATACACTCATCTTACTGTATGTCCAAATGACCTTTTGCATAATAAAACTATTCTGGACCAGGACCTGCATGCTGCATTTACCCATAGCACTCCCACTTGGCATACTCCATCTTGTCAGCTCTGCTCAGCAGTGGTTAGAGACTTGCTACTATGATGTCTCCAATACAAGATCCTGCTCCCCTATAGCTCTATAGCATTCTCTTTAGAGAAGCAGCAGCAGCATGGAGGACTCTATACACAGCAGCATGGAGGACTGTATACACTAAGTACTAAGCTGTGCCGCTCAAACCTGCAGAGGGGCGAGATAACAGTTACCAGAATCAGCAGTGTCTGTACCTCTGTCTCTCCATCCACTTCCCTGTTCTCCTTGGCTGAGACTGTGATAAAGAAGGAATTATCAGCTCAGAGGGATAAGGTTACAGCTGCAGTCTGTCTCTCTCACAAGACAGAATTTATCAGTGAATTGGGAATAAATGATCAAAACAAAACAAGGGGTAGGAGAAGAGCCTCATAAATGGATTAAGAGGCGCTTTTTTTCCTTTAAAAGGGTACTCCAGATGAAAAAAAATTCAAATCAATTGATGTCAAATCAATTAACGATTTGTTATTTACTTATATTAAAAATTTCAACTCTTCTAGTACTTATCAGCTACTGTATGTCCTGCAGGAAGTGGTGTATTCTTTCCAGTCTGACACAGTGCTCTCTGCTGCCACCTCTGTCCATGTCAGGAACTGTCCAGAGCAGGAGAGGTTTTCTATGGGGATTTGCTGCTGCTCTGGACAGTTCCTGACATGGACAGAGGTGGCAGCAGAGAGCACTGTGTCAGACTGGAAAGAATACACCACTTCCTGCATGACATACAGCAGCTGATACGTACTGGAAGATTCAAGATCTTGAAATAGAGGTAAAATACACATCAGTATAAATTTCTGACACGTTTTTTTTTTGTTTTGTTTTTTTTACAAACTATTTGACAAGAAATGTAATGTTTGGTTACTTTCTAAGCGACCTTGACCTTAACAACAGATTGTTCAGGTGAAAACCACAAGTCGTAAAATAACACATAATCCCCATCTCATCTTTATTCAAGTATGTCACAGCAGTTATATTACAAATTACAGTAATTTCTTCCAAAAAAATTCATCAAGTTCAAAAATGTGTTTTTTTTTTATTTTTTTTAAATAACTTACTTCAAAAACTAAATAGAAAATAAAGTCGGAAAAACCAAACAGGAAAAAAAAAAAATGACAAATTTAAATACCGTTTTGGATAAAAACCCTACAGAATCCAGAAAATATGCCTTGGTTAATGAGAACTATATGCACATTAATAATAATAATAATATAATAATAAAAAAACAATGGCAAAAAAGTACAGGATAATTCCCAACAAATTCAAGCTTAGGTTGTGATCACGATAAATGGATGTTAAGCTCCTGAGCCAAGCTTCCAAGATTCCAACAGACAAGCGATTGCAAACATAGTAAAAACAGGTAAGATGGCTAAGTAACCGAGAGAATTGGCATTATAAGAGAGAAAAAATTTTAAAAAAAATAATCACGTAACCAGCAGGTTCAGAGGGTATTCAAGCATGAAAGGAGGACACAACCGTATATACATGGTGGTATGTATTAGTAGACTGTAAGCTCATGGGGCCGGGTAAGTCCAGAGAGAAAAGAATACCCATAATGCATCCTGTATATTATCCAACCCTGGAAGGTGGGTTCCCAAATTTGTTTAACCCAGCCCCCTTTTGAGGTGTTGTACTAATGTGACCGCCTGATTGGTTAACATGCATTTTGGGCATCCAGTATAGGCAAGTTTACACCACCCAATATAAAGTGAATGGGGCCAACCTGCGTCAGGTCCTCAATAAGTCAAAGAGGTTACATCCATGGTAGATAGTGAAAAATACACTCTACTAACACTAGTTAAGCCGTAGCACCAATCAGAACATATGAAAGGCTTTTTGGGTATGACATTTGACCTTTTTTTATGGAAGTTGTCAATCTCATGCTGTCTGAGCAAAGAGTCAACAGGGTGGTCCCAAAAGACTACTTCCTACCCCAACAGATGATTGATAGAGGTCCTTTTTGTTTGGTTATATGGAAAGAAGAAACCACAGTAACCACCTCAAAGACTCATGGTTCGGGCAGCATGCAAGTAATGGCAGGTTCCCTTTAATATGGTTAATCACCTTAAAGGGTTATGCAACGTTAGGAAAAACATGGCCACTTTTTCCCCAGAGACAAACACCACTTGTCTCCAGTTCAGGTGCGATTTGTAGGTAAGCGCCATTCACTTCAATAAAACAAGAGTTGCAAAACCTACACGCAAACAGGAAACGAGAGGCGCTGTCTCTGGAAGAAAACCCCTTTACGAAAATGTGAAGCTCTTTGATCAAACTTCAAGACAATTGTGGGTTCTGAAGGGATCGATGGTGGAAAGCCCCCAGTGTTTACAGATACCTTATGTGCCACATTACGTAACCCAGCATGTTAATGCCATGAGAATGCAGGTGCTTCTATCTGGATTGGCACCTTGCAGTTCTGCTTTATCATATCATAAAATAACCAAGGCAGTGGTGATACAGTGGTGATAGTCCTCCCTCATGACAACCCAATCTACTGAACGTTAGGATGAAAACTGGGAGACGTTCTAATATGGATATTGACCACCAGGTTTGTTAAAGTCACGTTCCTCTTTTGAAAGCTTTTTGCACAGTATAAGGCTATGTTCACATTTGGTAAGAGACCGTCCGGGTCACAGAACAGCCGGTCTCAGAAAAGATCACTGCAGTACGCGCCCGCATCAGAACCCCCCTGGATGCAGACAATAGAGCGTGCGGCCAGAGCCGCAAGCTCCATTGTGTGAACTGACAGGGTTTTCTGCGGCCGCTATTCAGTGAATAGCAGCCGCAGAAAACTGACATGTCAGTTTCTCACGGCGCCACTAGAGATCCCGGCCGGAGTGTACACACTCTGACCGGGATTCCCTTAGCCTGCAGCAATACATAAGTACCGCAGAAATCACGACCGTTGTAACAATGTGATTTCTGCGGAACTTACGTAGTGTGAAATCTACACAAAGTTTGCCAATGCTTTGTGTCCCTTACGTGCTCTTCTCCAGACACCTCCAAAGTGACTTTCAACATACTGTTGGTTTCTACTTGGAATCTGACCGAACACCAGGTGCACTGCATTCTGATAGATACTATCTCAATGTCTTGAGTGGTGCTGTCCATTACTGGTCTCACGTGAGCTGGCATCTTCTGCAGGATCTGTGTCTGTATACACCTTGCCGAGGTTACGTAGAGTTATCCTATGTATGTATTGCAGAAGAGCGAACTTACAGTAACGTTGAGTTCACACGATTCTGATTGAATCTCCCCCAGCCTAGCGCTGCATCCGTCTTCTCCAGCCACAGGGAGTCAAATGCCGAGTGATTGGATTCTTGTGAACCCAAAATGACTAAGTTGGCTCATCTCCAATAGATACGTGGCATAACTTTACATAACCAAAAGGCGGTATACAGACACAGATCCAGCAGAAGAAACTAGCTTATGTTGGGCCAGTGTTGGACAATACAAATCAAGACACAAACTCAATGTCAGTAGGGGGCATACAAAGCCAAAGTATTAGTAAACCTGGCGTAGATGACCATTGTGAAAAGCAGATTTAAAGACACGGATTTTACGAACAAAAAAGTGAAAATTCATTTCGCTACAGACAAAAAAAAAAAAAGTTAGCTATGCGGGAGATCTCGAAGCCTTCTCCACAGCCGTATTTAATTTCTATAGAAAACTTCGCAAAAGGTCGATTCCACTGTACAGTATTTCCACAGCTATTTCAGAATGAAGTTGTGAAGAGAAGCTGGCTTGACGCTGCCATCTTAGCCTCCACTCCCATGGTGCTTTGTGAGGGATGAGGTCATTGATTCGATAATCTCGCTGGTTGCACAGAGTACCCGTGCTCTCGCAGTAGGGGGTGACAGAGCTCTTGTAAAATAACTAATCGCTATGGATTTTAGTCTCTTGGAAAGGTTACGGTTGACTGAACACTTCTGCTGAGAACCAGAGACTCGGAGCCGTTCTCATTTCTGTACAGCGTCAGGCCCATACTACCTGCTACCTGGGAAGGCGAATTTCAGATCAGGTTTTTTTTCCGAGAGAGACGCACAGTAGGAATCATTTCACAAGCCAACTTTCTAGACAAGTAAACGCTCTTGGTTTTATAAATTCAAAAAACTTTTTTGGGGCCATAAAATGTATAAAAAGTAAAAGGGATAATACAATAAAGTCAATGACAATACAAAATAAACCTCTTATATACAAGACACGTATACCAACGTACAAACTGTGGCCTGCTTACAGAGATCGGAGAAACCAAGACCCTCAATACCATCAATAATACAGGCAAAAAAAAAATAATCCCACAAAAATATCACATATCCGCAGCTATAAAAAGTTCAGTCCACATCCGTACGTTATACATGGAGCTTAGTACGAGGGGGGTGGAGAATATATGAAAAATTATAAACCAGTCACCAGAATTTTTTTTTTCTTTTTATTAAACAATAAAGGAGCCGATGTTGCCTAGCAGCAGACAAAACGAGTTCTATCTTATAAAAAATGGCTACTTTGTGTGTCAGTGACCGCCGCACCTTACCCAACATGTGCTATACAAGTTTTTGTTAATTTTTTTTTTTTTTTTTCAATTAGTTAAGGGGAGTAATATAACCAGACCTATACAATAGTACAAACAGCAGCCCAAGGGTTTTTTGTTTTTTTTTTAAACAAAAGAAAATTTAGAACTGACTTACGTTAGGTTAAGTCCACATCCTATAAGTAGCCTATGTGGAGGCGATACATTGGCATACCGGCAGAGTGGTATCTAAGCCACGTATATTGATTATAATGGACTGAACATAGTCTACTATTTCAAAACATATATAGATTTGTTGTGCACTAGAGATGAGCAAACCTACGCATGCTGTGAACCCGGACGCTCTGCATTCGATTACAGGTGGCTGTCCAGGAAAACATTGGGAAACCTGATCATGTTCTAGGTTCATTCACCTCTATTGTGTACCCTTAAAGGGCACATGGCAGTACATGATTGGAAGTAGTACATTGTCCCTACTAGTAAACCAGGAAGAGGTTTGGGTTCATACGAACCTGAGCGATCGGCATTTGAATCCCGTTGTCTTCCTATTCCGTAAAGAATGTAGAGACAGCCAGAGTCCCGTCTGGAAAAGAGGAATACAGCCTATGTCATAGGCTGCATCCCTGTTTTTTTAAGTGGGACTCGGGCTGTCGTACGAACCCCAACCGATTCGCTCATCTCTAATCTCTACCTACAAGACTATAGTTGGTCCACTGATATCAATAGACATGGCATAAGCGAGATGTGATACATGTCAGTAGACCATCCTTGCAGGTGTGCCAACATATCCTCCAAATGTAGCCAACGATCGGATGGGAACGCGGCCTTACACATCGATCGTAGTCAGCATACAAAGAAAAAAAAATTCATAAAACACAATTTATCATAAATCACCATAGCAAGTGTGTACCTTTTTGACCGAAATACTGCGACAATACTTACAAAACAAATTACATAAAAAAAAAAAAAAAAACACGACATAATAGGAGGTTTTTAAGTAACCTCTCATGGCAGAAGCAGACTTTTTTTTTTTTTTTTCCATATAAAAATTGGTCACATCTGCTAGTTATTTCATCAACCAGGCTTGTTTTAGGGCAAGTTGATAAGGAGCTGATCAGAAAATGTTAAACTGTGCAGTTAATTTATAGAGCAGAAATATATATGTTTAAAAAAATTAGACCCGGGACTCTCCTCAATGTACGACTGTAGGATAGTAAATAAAATTCTGTATATGGGACTAGAAGAGCATGTAAGGCCGTAAGACCTCTACATCAGGTATGCCATGCACAGGACGTAGTAAAGGAATATCACAACTTAAAGGGAACCTGCCACCATACTAATGCTGCCTGAACCATGAGTTACTGTGGACCACCCCAATGACTCATGATTCAGGCAGCATTAAAGAGCAGGAAGGTTTCCTTATAACCGCTCTCCATCTGCACAAAAATATCATATGAAATTTTTTTTTTTAAAACGTGATTCAAGTAATGTCACCTCTCGATGCCCACTGACCGGCCACCCTGGGCTCAATGTCAGCTTGGGCACCCTCCTTATATCAGACTGCATTTAACTAGAGACTAGAGGGTCTCCAGTTGCATTGTATTCACATAGACATTTTCCATTGCAATTTCTAAAAAATATTTTACAGCCCCCCCAAAAAAAAAAAAAATTCATGGAAAATTCAAGGAAACAATTCTCTAAATGGCTTGTAAAAGTAAATCCATCCCTACAGATTTCATTCTTAAAAGGGGTTATCCAATACATTAAAACTGATGGTCTATCCTCCAGAGAGGACATCAAATATTAGACCCCCCCCAGATGCCAATCAGCTGTTTAAAGGGGGTCGCAGCAGGCAAAACTGAGTAAACATGATTTTCTGTAAACCTTTAATTCTTATACTGCAAAAACTATTTCAATGGTGAACACATTGTACAGGCCAGAGCCGGGGACACTTTTTAAGTAAGTAGTAAGATATCCGTACAGAGCGTAACACTGCTACAGGAAAGTAACTTGGTAGAAAGTTCAATTATATTAAAAAAAAAAACTATAGTAACTTGTTCTCATTGGTTTAATACTGGGCTGGAAGCCAGAAGCAAAGGACAAACCCTACTCCCTATTCCATTCTGTTTGCTCTTATGTCTGCGGTATACTCACCTTACCACTCCTCCGAGACTCCCGTTCTAAAGGCCACTGGTGCCGGTTCTATAATTCCAGCCATAATGCTACAACACATGATCAGAGCAATGGAGGCCTGTGAACCGAGATCTGAGGATCGGTAAGGTAAGTATAACTTGCCCCATTCCTGCAATGTGTGAACAATCCTTAAAAATAGTCGATTACCCGTCAAGATGTAGGTGACCTACAAATTCTTTCGTCTTTTTACTCGGTGAACATTGAAGGATCAGCATCTTAGCTAGAAAGATCTGCTTCCCGATTACACTAGAGGGCAGTTAAAAAAAGACCGTGTACATACAACGCCATATAATTGTGGCAAATAGCACCTTTACAACGCACCGTAAAGCAGAGCAGGTCAAAGGTCGAAGAGATCAAAAATAGCATTTGCCAGTCCTAACAAATAAGATCGGATAGATACCACAAATATAGATACATAAAAGGGTCTGATGCCCAATACCAGGTACTGCCACCTTCCTATTACAGGCCTATTCCTTTCTATGGAACTGCCAAGCACCTCCAGCACCAGGTATCGGACAGGGGAAACAGGACAGGAAAAATACAAACATGTCCGTCCTATTGTTTTTCCTCGCCAGAAACCACTGAGGAAAGGTCTGGCAGCTCCACAGACATTGAGACGTGATCCGATGCCTGAAGTCAACAATAGCAAGGTGGAGTCTTCACATTATACGGTGGAGGAAAGCAACCGATTGACAAATGCCGCAATGCAAAGAACAGTCTATAATATTTCTGTTCAGCGTAACATTTTTTTCAAACTGTAACATTTACCACAATCCGAAACAAAAAAAAATTCAAATAAAAAAAAAAAAAATATTGGTGCATAGGGAGAGGTATCCAAGCTGTGGATGTAGATAGGTTCAATGGAGGCTTTAACACTTAAAAGATACTGAAAAAAAATTATATGGGGAAAAAAAAAAAATACTAAGTGGCTTGTAGCTCATCGATATGTTCATATTCACCTACTGTGGATAAACAAACCTGGCATTTTTGTAAAAAATTTGTATACGATTTCTTCAGATTGCTCCAATCCCTATGAGACATACACCAAAAAACGAATTGAATATCCTAATATAGTGTTAAAAGAAGGCACAGAGCGGGGCGAGCTCGGGGGTCTGAGATTAAGCTGCCACTAACCGGTTCCCACACTGCTTCTGAGAAAGAATCACGAGAGGCTGAGAAGAGACGACAACGCCGATGGTTTAGGGGAGTGATAACACGAAAACGAGACATAAAAAAAAAAAAAAAAGAGAGAAATAAATAAATACAAGTTCCTGGCTCCTGTATGATCCAGTTTTCTGTTTGCTTTTTTGTTGTTGTTTTTCAGTCCCATCACATGTGATTTGATCCCCCCCTCTTCTAAGACGTGAAGAAGGTAGTTGGTGCAGATGGCTTTCTAGCATCAGAGTGTAGACAGTAGGGTGGACTTGCCATCCATCTACCATTAGCACCTCAAATCTTCAAGCTGTGGTGATATTTTTATGTTGTTTTTTGTGTTTTTTATTTATTTTTTATTCATTTTTTTTTTAATTTTCATTTGTCCACTTGCAACGTGAAGTTCTGTTTGGTTCTAGTAGGCTGGTTGGCATCAGGTACCTGAGACAATAGCACCAATCTCATTGAACAGCAGATGGTGAGGTTGAACACTGGAGAGCGAGGCTCGGAGCAGAACTTGGTGCCACTAGGAATAAATAAAAAATCGCTCGGAGGACTGCGCTCTCTCGGGAGGAGTCACAGAACAGATGTTGCTGTTTTGGCAACTTTCACAGGAATGTATGAAACTTATCAACTGTCCTTTCCAGCTCCTGCAAGAAGCAAAGAAAAACTTATATTACATAACATATAAAAAAGAGAGAGTCCTAGCCAGCTGCCTATGGGAGGCCACCAAAACAGCCAATGTCTACTAGGAAACCCCCACTGACGGTAGTACTCCTCCTATGGAGAGGGGATAGCTTTATTACGTAGGACTTCCCTTTTGACAGTAATTGCCCTACTTCATGTCTTCTCTAGTGATCTCCTGGTTAGTAAAACAGGGGAATAATATAGGTTAGAAAGCGATTATTATTATTTTTTTTTTAATAAGGGTACAGAAAGGTGTCAGAAAGTTATACAGATTTGTATACGACTTTTATTTAAAAATGTTCAGTCTTTCCATACTTATCAGCTGCTGTATGTCATGCAGGAAGTGGTGTATTCTTTCTCTGCTGCCACCTCTGTCCATGTCAGGAACTGTCCAGAGCAGTAGCAAATCCCCATAGAAAACCTCTCCTGCTCTGGACAGTTCCTGACATGGACAGAGTTGGCAGCAGAGAGAACTGTGTCAGACTGGAAAAACAACATTTCCTGCAGGACATACAGCAGCTGATATGTACATGAAAAAAAATAGAATTTTAAATAGAAGTAATATACTAATCTATATAACCAACATCAGTTGATTTACAAAAAAAATAAAAAAATTTAAAAGGTTTTCCTCCCGGGAAGTACCTCTAACCGGTGTTGGGGAGGCACGTTCATCTACACATAGCGGATCAGTTTCACGCTTGGTGTACTTCAATAATGCCTTACCTCTAGTAGACTTGTTTTATCATAGTCCATCCTGTGTGTGTAGATGCACTGGCTAAGAGCAGAGTACCACCGTTCTAGTTCATCCACTGTTAAGTTGTTGCTCTTTTTTACCACACTATCAAGCAGTCTCTATAAGAGAAGAAAAACAGACCGGATGAGAAAAAAACCCTGAGATTTCTGGGTAACACAAAAATGTACAGAATCTAAACCTTTCCACTTTTTCTCTTCTCTAATCTACCCCAATCCATACATATACTATATAGAAAGAGACAAGGGGCGGAGGTAGGTGAGTGCATGGGGGGGGGGGGGTATCTGCATTGTCTTTGTGAGAGTATATAATACTATACAGCCAAGTAACCCTTTGGTATCTCCAATATAGTAGAGTGTATAATCAGGTCTTTGCTGCTCTGCCCACATACAAGAAAGCCGCCACATGGGCTCTTACCTCAAGTCTCTTGTGATCAACAAGCAGCGGCGGCTCTGGGTCCAGCATCTCTTCCAGGTGCTGATCTCGGAGTGGTATTGTGCCCTCTGCTTCACCTGTATGGGGACAATGGCCAGTCTCAATGTTAACAATGACAGATGAGCAAACAAGGACGAGTTCGGGTTCGTACAAAACTATTGGCATTTAACTCCCACTGTCTTCCCGGTCCGTGGGTCCAGAGTCCTGTCTAGAAAACAGGTAGGGGGAGATTTATCAAACATGGTGTAAAGTGAAACTGGCTCAGTTGCCCCTAGCAACCAATCAGATTCCACTTTTAATTCCTCACAGACTCTTTGGAAAATGAAAGGTGGAATCTGATTGGTTGCTAGGGGCAACTGAGCCAGTTTCACTTTACACCATGATTGATAAATCTCCCCCATACAACCTATTCCTGTTTTCCAGGCGTGATTTGGACCGTCTCCACCTTCCCCACAGAACGGGAAGACAGCGGGAGTCAAGTGCAGATGGTTCAGGTTCATATGAACCAGAACCTCGGCCCGATTCGCTCATCCCTATCAATACTGCAGTAACACCGGCCGCTATTGGACACTGTAGAGGGGTGCACCCATCCCTTTTCTTGTCTTGGAATTATCTTCGAAGACAGTCAGGGCAAGGAACACCACCACAGATGGGACCTTTCATGCTCTCCGTAAAAAGCCCTTTAAACTTTCCTCAAAAGTGAGAAACGTAGGGTCAGTAGGGTCAATCGCGTACACAGTTATCAGCCTTTTCCAGATCTGGCCTCCATTATTCACGGATAATAAGTGCCAATGATATCTGGGGAGGGAAGGCTGGCATTTTGTTGGCTGACACTTTTGTTTTCCAGAAGATAAGTCACCACCAGAGCTGGTTACCTTCCCTCTAAACGCCTTGCAATGTTTATGGAGACACAGCAGTCCAGTGAACGTGTATGGGCACCGTATAGACAAATAATCCTCAATGACAGATGGACGGGACAGACAGGAAAATCCCTTCCCCCGCGATATCTGGTCAGATATCTGACATCCATACGCGCACATGTCAGCTCATCTGGTAAGCCGCTGCCCTGTTATTGTCAGCAGCTTAGATGTAATATTTCTTGGAGTGGATAAATCCTGGTCCTGAGACGCCAGGCCGGATTCCTGAACCCCCCGTCTATATAACCACCTGCACCCTCTCGCAGCGGCATGTGTTGGAACGTCTTATATGACAGCAATAATTATCGAGCCGCCGGGAACCAGCTCTTGATATTTGATATTTCGGGAAGATGTTTGACTAAGGATCCAGAAGTGGTCGTGGTTTTGATTAAGCAGCTGCTCAACATTTAAAACCAGCCGGATTCCTCGGGCGTAACCTTTCCGAGCGGCACCGGCTTTCAGGTTGTTTGAGCAGCTATTTCCAATGAGACCGGCTTCTAAAGCTTTCCTGAAATGGGGGCATCCGAAAAGCCGAGCTTCAAGCGCTCGCTAAACAGACGCTTTGTGCACGGGAGAGGTTTACTGGCTGGAGCCCAATACTTCTCACTACATCACAGGATAGGAGAAGATTATAGCCAACATGTGAAGGCCTGTATGGGAGATATGGAGGAGCTACTGACTACATAAAATAAGGAGAGGAAAAAGGAAAAACATAAAACTATAGGATTGTCTGATCTGGATAATACCTCTATAACGTATAGGCCTCAAACCAAGGACCTGGACTCAAAACTTCTCAGATCGCAATCCAACTGATCATCTATAATGCAGGTGTCAAACTCTGGCCCTCCAGCTGTTGCAAAACTACAACTCCCATCATGCCTGGACAGCCAAAGCTTCAGCTTGCCCAGACATGATGGGAGTTGTAGTTTTGCAACAGCTGGCGGACCTGGGTTTGACACCTGTGATCTATAAGATGTTTTCAAAAAACAAGTCAGATCCACGGAGGTCGCACCTCACAATGTTAAGGACGGAAAGCACAAGACACCTCCAGAGTTGTTTTAGTGGCACCCGTGGGATCTATACAACATTAGGGTATGTTCACACTACGAAATCCATGCGGATAACTTCCAGCTGACTCAGTGGAGGCTCCCACTTAAAAGTTCTGCCCATCCCATAGGCTCCATTCTATACTCAGATTCCTCTGTCGGCCCCCCAAAAAATTACATTGGGGGATAGGGATGGGGGGTGAGCTGCAGAATCCACTGAAAGTTATCCGCATGGGTTCTGTAGTGTGCACATATCCTTAGGCTTTAAAGGGAACCAGCCAGCACATTTGTGCCGATTGGGCTCCCGGAACGGCTGCATGCACCTGGCTCTTCGGTGGCGTCAGGAGATCCGGGCTCCGTGGGCTTCATGTGTGGTAAAATGCATTTTAATACCACACAAGGTGTGGAGGGGGGAGCCATGAACTAGTCATCTGGGCTGTGACTAGTCCAGTTTCTCCTTCCTGTCAGCGCCACTAACGGGCCCCCTTGCCTGTCAATCACCCTGCAGAGCACGCTGACAGGACAGAGAGCCATGACTAGTCACAGCCCCGATGACTAGGTTCACAGCTCTGCCCCTGCCTCGAGTGCGGTATTAAAATGCATTTTACTGCACATGAAGCCAACAGAGTCCGGATCCCCTCGCACCACCGGAGAGCCGGCTGACAGGAGTGTGCAGCCGTTGGTTCCCTATAGAACAGTGTGATATAAACAGAACTTTGTTGCTATACTGTTCCCTTTTCATTACAAAGCCATTGTCTTTTTTCGGTTGTTTACTTGGGCTGATGCTTTCTCGTTTTACTAATGTCCTTTTCCAGGCATTTCCTTTCATTATGTTTATTAACATTTTTGGTGCATTTTTCTGTTTCCTGGATTGTTTGTTTGGTTATTTTTTGCTATTTGATGTCGTCTCTTCAAAGGCTGTGATACTGATGTGATTGATAGATTGTTGCTTTGTATTATTCTTGTGTGATTGACATATACCTTCCTGTTTGATACTACTCCATTATCCCAGTGTATAATTTCTTTTGTATCTTTATACATTGTTTTGCTGACCATCCCCCTCCCCCACCCAAGAACTTCACAGGGAGACATTATTGATTTTTTTTCTTCTTTCCATAGTAAAACTGTCCTATTCTTTCCTACGTCGCATCTTTTGTTTCTGAAACTATTTTCTCCATAATGTATGTATTTTTTTTTTTACTTTTCATCTGATATTCCCGTAAAACAAAGACAGTGAGATTGCCGTATAAATATGTGCACATAAAAGGAACGTCTCCGAGAAGCTGGAGAGGAACGTGGCCAAAGAGACATACAGATTGCACGCTCAAGATAAAAGCTAAGAAAAAAGTTTTTCCGTTCCTATACAAGGGAGAACGGATAGGAGAAGACATGTTTAAAGGGGTACTCCGGAGAATATATTTTATTTTCTAGCCAAGTGGTATCAAAAACGTATACAGATTTGTAAATTTCTAATTAAAAATCTCAAGTCTTCCAGTACTTCAGTGAATTTTTTTTTCTCTGTCCATGTCAGGAACTGTCCAGAGCAAATCCCCATAGAAAACTGGACAATTTCTGGCAAAGACAACGTGATTAGTGCATTCTCTTCCGGCCCAGTCTCATGTGATCTGTACAGACAGTGTTGGGACTGGCCCACCAGAGTAGCGGTGGCCCCCAGCTTTAGAACCTGCACTGACACTGACTGGCATGTCTTTTCTCACTAGTTCTTCATTGGTGGGCCCCCAGGATCATTTCCTCTGGTTGGCCCCAGATACCCCAGTCCCACACTGTGTACAGCTGTGCAATGTAAGTCTATGGTGTTATCTCACACAGAAAGAGCCAAGAGAAAGACACCTGAGAAAGAGCATCTTCAATATGGCTTCCTGTAAAAACATTGTAGAATATAAAAACATTTCACTCACATCTATATAATGGATGGAAGGTGAAATACATAAGATGTTCCCTTTAAGGAGGGGTGTGTGTGTGTGTGTGTGTAACTCACTTACCTTCTTGCACACCCGATAATTCCACACTGTCCGGCTCTTTCTCAAGCTCCCTATTCTGATCCGCTTCTGTTGTTTGCTGCTGTGGCGCCGGATCGCCACTTGCACTTACTGTATTACAGCAGTTCACTAGTTCATCATGGTGGGCTCCTGATTCAGAGTCTTTGTCTGTGGTTTCAAGGTTATCAGATTTCACATTTCCATTATGAATACCTGACACTGGTGTGCTTTCTATACTGTCCATTGACGCACATCCATTGACATAGTCTGCCGCAAGTGGAGGATCCTTGCAAGGAACCGCTCTCTCCGTCAACGCTACATTGTTTTTTACCAACATGGATTCGTTGGAGCTGTCCTCTTCTGTGGACACAAAGCTGCTGCCCTTCCCAAGGGTCCCGTTCTGGTGGTCTACTTCTCCATCCATGATATCGCAAGAGGACTCATCGTTTGTCACCGAGGGATCTCCCGTCTCGTCTCCGTTCTCATCCAGACAGTCTCCATTCTCCAAGGGGTCCTCGTTGTCTTCCTCGTCTCGGAACTTGGAATCTTCGTCCTCTTTCTTTAAGTAAGTGGATTTCTTTTTCGGAAGGATTCCCCTACCCCACTGCGAGCGTCGGCGGTGCTTCTTGCGAATTGGAACTATTACAAGAAGGGATAGAAAAAGAAAAACACTAAGTAAATTCTTGTGTGTGTTCTGCAAACATAAAAAAAAGGTTGTAAGAGAAAACGGATGAGGCGCCCCCGTCTCCCCACAGCTGGGACAGGAGCCCGGTGCGGTCCACTTCATGTTCTGACGGAGGCGCACAGGCTTAGTTCCTAAATACCAGGGATAAAGCAAATGTCGGAAATTAGCTGCAGGCTTTTCTTTAAGGGAAAACACATTATACCTAACTGAGGACTGTGCAAACCACAAGACACACAATACTAGGTATTAGACAAGAAATTACAGCCATTTCTCATTATTCCAGTGTATATCAACATGTTGTTGTCTGCTGGGAAGTTTTTTGTGTTTGTTTTTTCCATAGTTTGACTTGTTGGGAGTCATGGCATTGGGACCTGAATGAAGAAGCAAACAGCTCATAGCTGGCAGATTTCCAGGCCAGGCTCTTCATGGACTTTATGGCTGCTCTCTTACATGAAAAGGATGTAGGGGCAGTAAAGGAAAAGTAAAAAAAAATTCCTATTCTTTCCCATACTGAAATTCATTCACTGTCTGCAAGCAAATCAACATCATCCGCACAGAACTGTTTAATTCTACACTGGACACTAAAACTAAGCTGAGACTTCCTGTTATGTCTGTGGTGATAAGAGGAGGCTGCTGTAAAGTGATCTGTACAGCATTGCAGCGTCATGTGACATCAGTAGTCAGAGGAGACAATAGCAGCTCCCTGTGGAATGACCTCCTCAAAGGTCAATGATGTTTCACATTAAAGGGGAAGTCCGGGCAAAATAATTTTAAGTTATGTTATTGCCCAACAAAAGTTATGAAAATTACTAATAGACACTTAATATAGGAAACACACCTATAGTGCATTTTCCTTGCACTTACTACAGCATGGCGTGTTCAGGTCTCTGTAAGGTTGGTGATGTCACGTCACGACTCCTGCTGCAGCAGTGGGACAGACTAGAACAGTAGGAGGCGGTAGTTTATGTGACATCACCAACTTTACAGAGACCTGAACACGCCATGCTGTAGTACAGGGGTACTCATAGTTACCGCGTGGCAGCACTGATAGAGGGAGATATTGGCTCCCTCCCTGTCAGTCATTCTTGTGGCCGCAGCGGTCACAAGAGGCCGCACTCTGCCTTTGGTCTGGCTCTTCTCTTCACTCTTGTGGCCGCACTGCAGCAGTCACTAGGGGCCGCTCTCCCCTTTTCCTGGCGTCGGCGCTCTGGTGACGTCTCTTGAGCGCCGACGCCAGGAAAAGGGGAGAGCGGCCCCTAGTGACTGCTGTAGTGCGGCCACAAGAGTGAAGAGAAGAGCCAGACCCAGGTGAGTATAAGTGTTTGTTTTTTTATGTTATACTATATGGGAGGGGGAGTGCACAGAGGGGCTATATACTACTGAAGGAGTACACAAGGGGACTATACTACTGGGGGAGCACACAGGGGGTTTATATACTACTAGGGGAGCGCACAGGGCTCTATATACTACTGAGGGAGTGCACAGGGGGGCTATATAAGGGCTGGTGAGGGGAAAAAAGCCAGTTTTCCCACTAATAAGCATCAATTCTGTATGTAAATAGTTCAACAATGTTTGTGAAAAGTTAACAAAACAACACGTTTACTACTGATGTTCAGCTCGGACCTTCACCTGACAATAGACCCCGGTAAGTGGACCTTCACTAAAAGTTGAGTACCCCTGCTGTAGTAAATGCAGGGAAAATGCACTATATGTGCATTTCCCATAATAAGTGTCTAAGTAATTTTCATAACTTTTGTTGGGAAATAACATATCTTAAACTATTTTGCCCGGACTTCCCCTTTAATCAGAAGGGGACAGAGTGTCTGTTACAGACTATGTCCATGAGCCTTGCTGTGAAGAAGGTCAATAAATGCTGTTTAGAACCGCTAAGGCAAGATGGCTGCCCCCATAACAATGTACTGAAAATAAAATAAATAGAAAATAAAAACATTAGAATAAAATAACATTTTTTTAATTTTTAATCTGAGTCTAATCCGTTAAAGAAAATTTAGGTGACACATTCCCTTTAAAGTGTACCTGTCATTGGTTAAAAAAAAAAAAAAAAAAGAACACAAAAGTCACAAGTGTACAGGCTCGTACCAATCATGAGAACAGGCCGCTAAGTGTGATCCTCTTCTGCCTCTGCAAGTCTATGAGGCTAACTCTTTTTTTCTGACACAGAGCAGGGAACGGATGCCCTGCAGCACGGTCCTCTCCACGCACGCTCTGGACCGCTTGGACCAGTTAAAACTTTTGACGCGTCTCTACGTCATGTCAAAAGTTTTTTAACATTTACAAACAAAGGTGCAAGCTAAGTATGAAGTGGATCCACAACAGCGCACTTTAATAGTTCTGTATTACTGAGAGGATAACTAGTAAGGGTTATAGTGCAGAGGGATGAAACCAGTAAGAAGGTTATGCAGAGTTGAGCTTTGTTTGTTTTGTTTATCCCACAAGAGGCCCATTCAGGTGTGTATGCATATACATGCTGTCCCGTTTGCCTTTAACTGTCTGACTGCAATCTGCTAAACAGTGCTGTTGTATGCTGCAGTGAAGTGCCAAAGAGGCGTGGCCAAGGCAGGTAAGAGTCCAGAACTGACTGGGTCCTGCCACTTTGGCACTTCACTGCAAGACTGATCCAGATGGTTGTCTGACTGTGGAGACCCAGATCGGCATACACAATGCAGCAGCTGCAACCCAAGCTAGCAACAAAGTCCCTTCAGCAAGCATCCCAGCACAGCGCGACCCCTGGCAATCTGCTGTGCAGGGGAACTGTGACAAGGACCTATTCACTTAAAGGTGAAGTCCGGCGAAAATTTGTATTAAAGTATTGTATTGCCCCCCAAAAGTTATACAAATCCCCACTATACACTTATTATGGGAAATGCTTATAAAGTGCTTTTTTCCCTGCACTTACTACTGCATCAAGGCTTCACTTCTGGGATAACATGGTGATGTCACTTCCTGGATAACATGCTGATGTCACTTCCTGGATAACATGGTGATGTCACTTCCTGGATAACATGGTGATGTCACTTCCTGGATAACATCACGCCCTGAGTCCCAGTGCTGTGCGGGCTGTGGCTGCTGGAGAGGAGGATGGCAGGGGGATGCTCAGTGTCCCTCCAGTGCCCTGTGTCCCTCAGTGTCCCCCTGCCATCATCCTCTCCAGCCACAGCCCGCACAGCTCTGGGAGTCAGGGCGTGATGTTATCCCGGAAGTGACATCACCATGTTATCCAGGAAGTGACATCACCATGTTATCCAGAAAGCGACATCACCATGTTATCCAGGAAGCGACATCACCATGTTATCCAGGAAGCGACATCACCATGTTATCCAGGAAGTGACATCACCATGTTATCCAGGAAGTGACATCACCATGTTATCCAGGAAGTGACATCACCATGTTATCCAGGAAGTGACATCACCATGTTCTCCAGGAAGTGACATCACCATGTTCTCCAGGAAGTGACATCACCATGTTCTCCAGAAAGTGACATCACCATGTTCTCCAGAAAGTGACATCACCATGTTCTCCAGAAAGTGACATCACCATGTTCTCCAGGAAGCGACATCACCATGTTATCTAGTAAGTGAAGCCTTGATGCAGTAGTAAGTGCAGGGAAAAAAGCACTTTATAAGCATTTCCTGTAATAAGTGTATATTGGTGATTTGTATAACTTTTGGGGGGAAACACAATACTTTAATAAAAAAAAGTTTGCCGGTCTTCTCTTAACTGAAGCAGTGCTGCGTCTTCCTGTACAGTATATTAGAAGAAATCTCCCTCTTTCTATTCTCCAAATGATCTTAGGAGATCAGACCCCTTGCTGATCATATTATGGCATAACAACTTGACAGTGTACATGTTCTATATACATATATATCTGTGTGCTCGCCCTTTCAGGATGATACTCCAGTACAACAAGATGTTACATTGCAGCAGTAATACGGGGACAGTGTTAATAACGTTATTACGTGTCAGGGCAAGCTGACATTCTCCTGTAGGTTGTTCACACTGGTTACAAAGTCTCCATCGATCCTATAAACCAGCCAGAGTGACTCTCCTAAGAGTGAGGTGACGAGTGATCAGCCTGTATCCTGCTGACATGGCGTTGTCCATTAGCTGCTTGCCTGGCGGTGCGGAGCCTCCTCTAACAAGCTCTCCTGCACCTGGTTACTGGGTTAATGCGCAGCGCTGGGCTCCTCGGCCACGTACAGTGCGCTCATCATTACTACATGGCAGTGACACTTTATAGTGAAGGCAGAAAGTAAACAATTTATCAAGAGATATAATCTTCGGGAGGATACGGCTTCTATAATTACTTCTTTGCCTGTATCCCGCCACATTGTTCATTCAATGAGCCACAGGTGATTAACAAGAGAAAGTACAGAGACAAAGAAATAAATGAGCAGGTTGTATGGGCAGTGTGTATAATGTATCGAGGGCGCCACCTGCTGTAAATAGGGGGGAAATGCAGCCTTCTTGATGTAAAAAAACCAAAAGGAGCGACATGTATCATACCGAAGACGACTCAAGGGGGAGAGGAATATACTAGTGTTGAGCTAACCTGTTGGGGTTCAGAAACATTCCCTGAACCCTCAACATTTGACTCCTAGAAGCTGGAGAAGTTGGATGCCGACCTAGACAGCCATAGGCCATATCCATCGTTTCCTGGCAGCAGTAGGGTGAAATTGAACGTCTGCAGCCACTAGGTGTCAAACACCAAATGTTCATGCTCGGACAACTTTGCTGAACCTAAACAGTCAAGCAAATCCACTCAACATTATATACTATATACTAGACATCAAATAAAGAGCCACAAATCAGCAAATCCAAAGGTGTTTTTGGTATAGAGTAGTTAGTACCTACCAACAGTGGTCCAAGGAAGGACAACCAGTGATCCGGCGACGGCATCATGGATGCCCGGGGCTCATTGATTTATGGGAGACTAGAGCCTTGTCCACCAGGTCTGATCTAACAGAGGAGATACCGTAGAGCAAACTGCTGTAAAATGTGTATGGCCAGAGTGACCAAGCTGACCACCTGGGCACCAGGACTGGAACGTGGGGCAATAGGGGAAGGCAGCCTGTGATGTTTTCTTTTTGTCCTGTCACATTTAACCAATATGATGTCATAGAGCAAGATCTTCTGAGTACATTGATATCCATCGCTTTATGGGAAACAATTCCGCATTACCTGCTACTTAGTTATCTAAATGTTTGCTTATTTTAGGCTTAGGCGTCCATTGGATAACCCTAATCTGTGATTGACAGCCATTTCTATATAGACATAGCTGTGAAATCAGGCCACCCTCTTGACTCCTAAGCCCAGAATACGTATTAATTTACATTAAACGGGTTGTTTACCAAAAATGTTCATTCAACGGGTGCCATAAAGTGACGGAGATTTGTAACTTACTTCTCTTAAAAATACTCAATTCTTCCAGCACTTATCAGCTGCTGTATGACCTGCAGGAAGTGGTGTATTCTCTCCAGTCTGACACAATCCTCTCTGCTGCCCCCTCTGTCCATGTCAGGAACTGTTCAGAGCACCAGCAAATCCCCATAGAAAACATTTTGTTCTCTCCAGTCTGGAAAGAATACACCACTTCCCGCAGGACATACAGCAGCTGATAAGTACTGGAAGAACTGAGATTTTTATTTTTTTTTATAAAGTAAATTATAAATCTCTGGCACTAGTTAATTTGAAAGAAAAAAAAAAATGGTAAACTAGCCCTTTAATAGGTTACAAGTTAAACTGAATCTTTAACCTGACCGTTTCCCTTTAAATCTGATGTCTTTCAATTTATCCAGATAAGGAGAAGCTGCTGGACAGCAAGATAGATGTCTGAAAACTGGTGCAAAGGAAAAGATGATGGTTTCTCTCATCTGAATGATTGCTTTCCGTCACACAGCTTTCTATCTGTCTCCTCCTAGCAGACGGAAACAGCAGCTGTAATCCACTGATCCAAAATATTGGGTAGCGCTGGCTGACAGCACAAAAAGCAATTCTTTATCTGCCGTCACCACTGGCACATACAGGGGACTGGCATGGTACAGCGCCCACTGCTGGCAGCACATGACAATGACACGTGTTCTGCGTGCATCAGCGGCCGTGTGTCTCAGCCTCCAGGGAGGACCTGACAAGCCTTTATCATGTTCATCGCTCCGCTTTATAAATAATGGAGAATAATATGGAGTATTTTAATTAAAGACTGCAGCTGATGCCTGGAGATGTGTAACCAGAGCAGCGCCCCCTTCTGGCCTAGAAGCACAATGCGCAGCTCCTGCGTAGTCACATTGAGATTCATGTCAGCTGTTTGCTAACTCCGCACCGCCTCGCGGATTCATTTCCACCAGGCCGATGCACAGGCTTTTATATCAAGCTCTATAAAGCTCCATGTGGTGTGTGCGGTGTCATTTTACACTTCGCAACGTTTTACAGGGCCGTGTTCAAATATATACTGAATAAACATGGGGCGCCAGCTGTCGGAGCACGAGACCCTCGCTTCACTGCACCCTGCAGACACGGACGACCCTATGTGGGGGGAAATAAGAGGCCAATCTGCTCACAACTAATACCAGGACATCACTGTCTCTGCTGAGATTGCTCTAACACATCAGATTACTAGCAGCCCAAAGAGACAATGCTGTAAGGCCGAGCCGACGAGAATTTCTATAAAGCTACTGACTTGTATTTCTGTGTTTTTTTTAGCGTTGACTCCTCACAGATCTGCAGCGAATATGTTATGTGTGACCCGGAGATACACAGACCTGTCGCCTGCACTGAACTGAATGTAGCAGAGCCGAGCTCATCTGTGTGGCTTAACATATAACGTGAGCGCCATTGCAGCTTGGGCACCTCGGCGTCTATAACACACCTCTTTGGCTCTTTACACAGACGAGTTTGTGAGGGTGAGAGAGACCAATATACAGATACCAACACTGATTGTGCCACAATTTTCTATCTGACGGACTGCCTCAAATTGTCACTCTTTTTTTGTGGAAATCAATAGTCCAGGCAATTTTAAGAAACTTTGTAATTGGGTTTATTAGGCAAATCTGCCATTATCTGCTTTCAAAAAAGACTTTCCCCAGTTCCCCCCCCCTCCTCTCTCATCCACTGCTCATTATCAGAAAATCTCGACTCTTTTATATCAGTCGGGCCCTGTGTAACCTATGGATGGGGGAGGAGGGAGATTAGTCAACAGCAGAGAACAAAGGATTACACAGTGGGGGCTGTGTGAAAGCCGGTATTCAGAGGTCAGTGCTGACTTTAGAGGAGATAGCCCGGTGATGTAGCTGTAAATTAACTCTTTGTTGACCTGATTTGGTGCCTCATCTCCCTCCACCCCTCCCCTCTCCATAGAAAACCATGAAGACGCGGGGGGGGGGGGGGGGGGGCTTCAAATTGCTTTTTCAGGTTAAAAATGCTTTTTTCAGCTAATAAACCCAATTACAACTCTTACCAAATAAAACTTATTACAGAGTTTCTTAAAATTTCTTGTACTATTGATACTTATTGATTTCTGAAAAATGACATTTAAATGACAGGCTTTAAAGGGAAACTGACAGCACTGGGATGATATCCATCCCAATACCAGCCACAGACCACATGAGCAGTGCGGACATACTATTCCCACAGAAGTGGCTGCACAGCATAGCACAGTAGCACTATACTGAGCAGCTATTCCCTGAGGGAGCGGCACATCAGTGGATATTGTGAGAAAAGTGACCGCAGCCGAGAGTAGTGGACAGCAAAAGGCCCAGGAAAACCGCAGCTGCGGGGAGCAGGACAGGTAAGTATGCAGCACTGTTATATCCTCCGCATCCCTGGCAGCAGCATAGACTAGTAGTTTATACTGGACAACCCCTTTAAGAGAAAACTGCTCTGATTATAAGATACAGAATCCAGAGCTGGTCACCTGGTTTTTCCAAGATGGCAAAACGATCAATTAAAAGAGTCAGAGAGGAAGCACAGCATAAGTAGGCACAAAAGCCATTTTGGAAAGTTGGGTTAGAGATGTAATAGCAGCCACTGATATCATTTCCCTGAGCAAAAAGACAAGGAATCTATCAATTCACAAACCGATTCCCAGGGATTTTTTTTTCTTAATTGTTAATAAATCCTTACATGTAAATTTGCTTGCAGAATGATTTGCCATGTCCAGCGCAATCCTGTGCTTACTCCTGAACACTTCCTCGGCTCCGGCTTCCGCCTTCCGTGCCACAGAACTCTGAGGATTTATTTGCTCTGTGGTCACCGACAAACCTGCACATACAAGATAAGAGGAAACTTTTAATTTAATCCTGAACTACACCAGAAAATATTTTTGGCTGTATTTTCAAGTCTTCCTAGCAGAGTTTTCCTTCAAGTAAGCAGAAATTTCTAAGGTTGAAATCAATTAAGATATCCCAGATCTGCCCATTCACTCCAGAGTGGCCTCATAACACAACATAGGCAATATTTTTAATGGAAATTCACTAATAACCTACCTGGGGAAATAGCGGCCCACGCAGAATGTATTAACTGTTTGGTTTCTAGAGACGGGACTATGAGACATTACATTATTAAAGGGATCTGTCAGCTCTCCTGTGTGGTGTAGTATATAAGATTTGTCCTGTGTGGTGTAGTATACATACTGTATATAGGAGGTGTCCTGTGTGGTGCAGTATATAGAGGAGGTGTCCTGTGTGGTGTGGTGCAGTATATAGAGGAGGTGTCCTGTGTGGTGTGGTGTAGTATATAGAGGAGGTGTCCTGTGTGGTGTAGTATATAGAGGATCTGTAAGCTCTCCTGTGTGGTGTGGTATAGAGGATGGGTCGGCTCTCCTGTGTGGTGTAGTATATAGCGGAGGTGTCCTGTGTGGTGTAGTATATAGCGGAGGTGTCCTGTGTGGTGTAGTATACAGAGGATCTCCTGTGTCACATGACTTTACTCAGACAAGTCAGGGATGATGACAGGTCTTTGCCAAGGGTTCTCATCTGACCATGGATTTAGCCAAATATAAAAGCCTGGAAAGGCATGCTGGGCTGTGTAGTTCATGAGCAGGTGTATACCGACATGGTTTTGGGAGAAAAATTTTCCTCTGTAATTGCAATGAAGATAATTGTATCTAATCCCCGGACTCGTTTACATAACAAATACATTTTGGTTGCACAACCCACAGAGAAAGATTGATGCAGACGTGCATATTGTCTGTATAATTTGGAGGTTAATCTGCACTCGCTTTCCCGTCGTTTGTTCAGAGTTTTAATTGAAAATCAACAGGCATGAATGAAAGTTAGGAGAGCGGATTACAACATACCTCGCTTGGTTCGAGCTTCTTTAATCTCCTCACACAGTTTGTTGAACTCAGAATCCAGTTCAGCGGCGATGATGGCGTGCGCTGTGTCTTTCAAAGTGCAGGCGCGGTGTCTGATAATTTTATCTGTACCGGAGACACAGCAAAGAGTACGTTCTCTATGAGAGTGACCCACTGAATGTCAAATCTGCAGTGCCACCATTACACTGCATCACATCTTCAGCAGCTCCAAGGGCAACTCCATTAAAATAACTGCAGGCGTACGGCATAGTCACTACTACAAAACTTTAGAAAACTATTTTGTTCCTCTCCTTGAAAGATCTGGTTGCAGTTTTACAGTAGAGTTTCAATGGGGAGTACAATGTACATACAGTATGTAGTAAGCGCCCTCTAGTGGTAGCACCCCATTGTTAATTTATCAAAAGGGGTTTCATACTTGTCCCCTATCCACAGAATATGGCACAAGTATGGGACTGCGATGGGGGCCGACCTCAGTGCCCCGGCTGCTTTGTTATGAATAAAGCTGTGGGTCGGCATGTGACCCACACTCCATTAATTCTTTATGAAGCCACTGGTAGACATATTTCTGACCCCTACTGATAAGTCAGGTTTGTTGAAGGTATCCTTTAAAATTGTAACCAGACTTAAAGGGAATCTGTCAGCTCTATTTCCCGCTCAGAGATCAAGTGTCGAGGTGTTGCAGAGCCGCAGCATGCATGCCCCCCTTCCCCCACCCTTTTCTGCCTTGCGTGTTTGTGATATACAAGGCTCATCTTTTAGCAAGGAGCACTGTGTGTCAATTAGTCCAGGCAGAGAAGGGGTGGGGGAGGGAGGGAGGATCCTGGGCCCAGTAACACCTACTTGACACTTGATCTCTGAGCATGAAATAGAACTGAAAGATGCCCTTTAATTTACCATGCACCCTATCCACAGGAAGAGAGGTGTGTGAAACTACTGCGTTTTGAGTACAGCACCACTCCATTCTCTATGGAGATACCAAAAAGAGCCCATCACTGTACTTGGCTTTGTTCAGCACCACCATTCAAACCAAAAGAAGTGGAAGCCTGTCCTGGAGATTAAAAGGTGGTGGCGGCGGCAATCTCAGGGTCCTATTACACTGAGCGATTTTTAACGATTAACGACTAACGATAAACAATCGCAAACTAGATTGTTTATCATTAACCTGAAATCGTTCACCATATTACACAGAACGATGGTCGTTAGTTATGGTCTTTACTATGATTGTTCTTGCGATCGTTACTATGATGGTCTATTCCAAAACAATGAACAATGTACAGTTACACTGAGCGATTAGTGAACAAATGCGGAATTACATCGAACGATTAGCGAACAAACAACGATAATTTTAGGTTTAGATCTAAATCAACAATCAACGACATACGAACGATATTTCGATCGTTGCCTGCAATTACACAGAACGATTGCCGTTTAAATTCAAACGATATAACGCTTTTTCGCATGATAATCGCCCCATGTAATAGGGCCCTCACACTCTTATCTCCTCCTCTGTGGATAGGGGATAATTGAATTTAAGCCTGAATACACCTTTAAGACAGAATATATAAGCTCTGTATGGGACAAACCAGGCTCCAAATAAAAAAGATATTAACCAAAGATCTTGGGACCCTAAAACTGACATAAAAACTGGTGGAGATTCCCTTTAAAGGACACCTGTCACCCCCCCGTGCCGGGGTGACAGGCTCCAGACCCCCCGTTAGAGCCCCCTATACTCACGTGATCCCGCCTGGTCCCGCTTCCTGAGCCGGTCGGGTCACGGAGATATCAGCTCCCGAAGCCCGGCGCGCGAGTCAGACGCCCATAGAGAATGAATGGGGAGTCCGATGCTCCGTCATTCTCTATAGGCATTGGACCCTCCTGTGAGCGCGCGCCGGGATTCAGGAGCTGATATCTCAGTGATCCGACCGGCTCAGGAAGCGGGACCCGGCGGGATTACGTGAGTATAGGGGGCTCTAACGGGGGGTCGGGAACCTGTCACCCCGGCACGGGGGGTGACAGGTCCTCTTTAAGGCCTAACGCTTAAAGGCCCTATTCCACGGAACGGTTATCGTCCGTAGAATAGGAGGAGACGATCAGCCGACATCGTTCATGTCGCATGATCGTTGAAGTCGTTTGTCTTTCAACATGTTGAAAGACAAACGACTTATATAGCAGCGATCTGCTGCCATTGCTTCGTGGAATAGGAGCAGTGGCAGCAGACCGCCGCTATATCCTATGGGCTGCCCGGACGATCAGCGATTACCCAGGCAGCCCCCCTGCAGCTCCCCGCATTCCTCAGCTCGATGCTGCCGCGTCTTATAGCTGCAGCAGCAAGCGGGGAATGAGAAGCAAACAAGCGCTGACAGCACTCGTTTGCTCCTCAGAGTCGGGCCGTGGAATACGGCCTTTACAGTTCCAGGCATCAAAGAAAAACAACGGGCGGCTAACTCCAGAACATATTAAATAACCAGTGTCTGAGTGCAAAAAGGATTTGTGCCGCTTTTAAGAGTTACACCGTACACTGCAGATACATAGTACAGCAAATAGAGGGATAGAACATAACTTTATAGATCTCAAGGCGGTATTTTATCTCATGCTCTCTGCATCTCAGAGAATCGATATTATAAAAAAAAAGTCGATAGAAAATGGTATTTTTTTATATTTTTTTTTTTAACAAAACTATTTTTATCCATTGGCAAACATGGCACCAGTCTTCCCTGTGTATTTTCCTGGCGGTGACTGGCAGAGAGGAGTAATTATGAGCCGCTATCCGACACATCTCCCCTCTGGCAGAAAGAGGCCTAAAATCAATATAGCCTGGAGAGGGAGAAAAATAATAATTGTGAGAGCACTTCCCTGCCTGAGCATCATTACCTCCCGGTTCTTTATCGGGATTGTATTCCAAGGCGTTGCTGCAGATCAGGTCGACATCTGTCAGGAAATCCCGCACGGTCATGTAGCGGTGCTTGTCGATTTTGGTCATAATGGTGGAGAGGTCCATGGGTTCTCTTATGACTTCAAGGTAATCGGAAACCTGCAAAATACAATCGGCCACAGTTATTCATGTACCTGAATGGGGTACGTTAACCCTTCAAAGTCATCAGCTCATGCAGAAAGAAAACCTCTTATACACACACACTAAAGCAGGTTATGTAGCAGATAGCATGACTGCGCAATGAAACGGCATGCCACGACGGATCACATCAATAAAGGACGGTTATGAGAAGCAGATGAGGCTTTTTACTAACGCTATCCAATGAGCAGCGGTTTTAAACACAGGCATCAAGACAACACAAACCGCGCAGAGGACCCCGACTGACTCCAAGGCATTGTATGGTGATCTATAGGAAACTAGAGACAATACTGCAGATGACCATTTATATAAGCCTACTTCTAGGAGTGTAGCGTTTCCCTCTTCCATCAATGTTATATGGGTAGGGGGCTACTACTCAGCTGCCTGGTATTGCAGATCAGTCCCCATTTACACCTATAGGAAGGGTTCATACTGAGGAATTCTCGCGGATAATATCCGCGGAATTCCGCTGTCTGTCCGTGCGCCTTTCCGCTGGCTCCATAGACACCATTCTATGGACCGGCGTATTCCGCTATTCGCCATAAGAAGTGACATGCGAGGACAGAAAGCGGAATTCCGCGGATATTATCCGCGAGAATTCCTCAGTATGAACCCACCCATAGAACTGAATGGAAGATGGCTGCAGTACCAAGTGTGTAGAGCCCAATGTTATACATACCACCCATGTGCTGGTACAGGAGTCGTCCATGGTGGATGGGGGGGGGGTGCCAGGATTCATATCCCACTCATCTGATACTGATGGTCTTTACTAAAGATTGGCCATCACTATTACGTTCCTAGGAATTTCTTTTACTGCTATGTTCACACAGCATACTTTTCAGGAAAAAGAAAAGAACAACCGTTGTTTTCAATCAAAACAACGGCCGTTCTTTTCATAGTGAAACGTGTTGCATTGAAGACAATGCAAACAACCGCCGTTGTTCACACAATGTATTGAACAACGGCTGTCAATTATTTCCGGCCATTGTGCATTGATTTCACTGCAATGGCCATTGTTTTTGAGTGCCGAACAACGGCCGTTGTCCATCATTTGTGTGAACATTGCCTAAAGGAGTTGTCCAGGCTTAGAAAAACATGGCGGCTTTCTTTAGAAACATCACCACTCCTGTCTTCAGCTTGGGTGTGGGATTTTGCAACTTTGTTCCATTGACGTGAATGGAGCTGTGCCGCTATACCACACACAACCCGGGGGGTGCTGTTTTTGCAAGAAAGATAACCCCTTGAAGGACAAATGTTTCTTTTAAGTATAGTTTTCCATCAAAAACAGGTTTTGTATTGCTGTTGCCACCGATATCTAAAATTACCTAAAGAGTCCAACAAGTGTGGCTACCAGGATTTCTAATAGTGCCTATTTACCCCATGGCTGTGGTGTAATACTGCAGGGGCTATAAAGGACACAAATATAGGGGGAGATTTATCAAACATGGTGTAAAGTGAAACTGGCTCAGTTGCCCCTAGCAACCAATCAGATTACACCTTTCATTTTCCAAAGAGTCTGTGAGGAATGAGAGGTGGAATCTGATTGGTAGCTAGGGGCGACTGAGCCAGTTTCACTTTACTTCATGTTTGATAAATCTCCCCCATAGTGTACACCAGTAGTTTAGGAAGCGTATGTAGCTCCCAGTCCTTATACATGTTAGTTGTCTCAGATACTACTACCAGTGATGTCAGGAAGGTCATGCCATTAAAGGGAATGTGTCATAAGAAAATGACTTATTGTTTAAATAATGTTATGTTAAAACATATTTTTAAGAATTTTTCGGTGTGTTTTTTTCTCCTTTTTCTGTGTATAATATAAAATAATCCTGAGATTTTGCAGTTTTCATTCTCACCACTGGGGCTAAAACTAAGCTGAGACTTCCTGTTGTGTCTGTAGTGATAAGAGAAGGCTGCTGTAAAGTGATCTGTACAGCATTGCAGCGTCATGTTACACCAGTAGATAGAGGAGACAATAGCAGCTCCCTGTGGAATGACCTCCTCAGGAATGTTTCACATTCATTTCAAGGGAACAGAGTGTATTACTGTCTATGTCCATGAGTCTTGCTGTAAAGCATGTCACTAAATGCTGTTAAAAACCACTCAAACAAGTTGGAAGCCCCCATAACAGTGTACAAAAAGTGAAATAAATAAAAATTTAGGTCAGAAAATAGAAGCAGATTAGAATACAAGAACAAGTTTAAGTCTCTGACTCTAATCAGTAAAACATAATTTAGGTGAAACATTCCCTTTAAGAAAACATTAAATATTTTTATATACATGGGCCTAAACACCATTAGCTTTACTGGAAGGGGCCTCAGGACCTACAAACAGGTTGGGGACTTCTGGTGTAAGCCATACGCCTTGGAGTCTGCTGGTGACCCTGGTTTGCACGGACATGCACAGAAGCGGACTTTATAGTCGATAAAAAGTTTCTTCTCCGAGCTCACTTCTTTGGTTGTATGGAAAAAAAAAAGGCAAATTTTCATCTTACAATTTAGATTAAACTTCTGAAGTTCACTGAAGAACTCTTTTGCCCATGAGCCTTAACTCACTTGTCTTGCCGCTGGTTACACATAACAAAAACACAAGAATTGCAACAGATAATTAAATCTCTGCATTAACACAGTGCCAGGGTGAGAAGCCGAAGGGCCGCACATCGTCTGGGGGTTATTCCAGGAGAAATAGTGGATTAAAAGCTGATTTATTGTGCAATTAAAAAGTTCTGAAACTTTCTGATATACTCTGTGCCTACTTACTAACCATAGGCAGAACATTGCTAGCTGTCAGTGAATGAGAGCATCATTGCCTGTATGTAGGTGCTGTCCAGGTGATGTGCCGCTCGCACTACTCTCAAAGTTTGGGCTTATTCCCACGGATGGGAAAGCCCTTATTCCAGGGGTAGGGAACCTTGGTTCTCCAGCTGTTGCAAAACTACAACTCCCATCATGCCTGGACATCCAAAGCTAAAGCTTTGGCTGTCCAGGCATGATGGGAGTTGTAATTTTGCAACAGCTGGAGAACCAAGGTTTCCTACCCCTGCCCTATACAGATGAGGGAGCAGGACATAACCCAGACCTGAGTCACTCTATGCTTGCTGTCAGTGAATGACTACAATATATTCGCTTCATACTATGTAAATCTAACTATCTTTCAGTACTAGGCCTCCGAGGTCCGTCACGTAGCCAGCAAAGCAATGCTGTGGATTTGCAGGGGTAAATCCCATGACACGCTTAAACGTAAGGCAATTATCTGCAAATAGGAACCCTGACCGCCAATAATCAGCCTATATAAAGGAACCAACGATGAGCTGATCTTTTTTTTATTGGTCGATTGTATCTATTGTGCAGTACTGATCGGTGCTTTGCTGGCCCTTATTATGCATATTTCACCATAGCTAACGTTGTAGATGTGAAAATCGCAGTTATTCTGCAGAAAGATCTGTCAGTATAAAGTGTATGGAGGTCTCTGAGATGATGTCTGTTGAGATAAGGGTTGGGGTGATGGAATTTCACTGCGTGCCCCCTTTGTTCTTGGACAGATAAGCCACTGCTAGAGCTGTCTGTTACCCCTCCCCAAAGTGAACACAGGAACGTTCAGCTATGACAAACATTTATGTGAGAGGACAGGATAGATAACTGGGACCCTTACACCCTGGATCTAGATGGGCATAAGCATCATATAAGTAGAGGTGAAGTAGTAAACGAAAATGACAATTGTGGACTGAAAAGGGTTTTTTAAAGCTTTTAAAGTTTGTGTTTTCATTATTGCAAAAACCAGAGAACTTGACTGGATATATAGCAAAGCTAAAGATTTCTAGGAGATCTTTCTCCAGCTCTAGGGTGACCACAACCAATAATCTAGGTTTAATAATTATAATAATACAATCCGCTTCATTGTTTGTGCATTATGGAAACAAGACCTCTTCAATATCCACCGGTTTGCTGAAGAGGTTAAACCGCTTATCGGTAGCCAGTCGCTTGGTCACATCCCTGAGGAAGAGTCTCAGTTCCCTCAAAGTGTTCTCCTCGTGGTCTTCCATCCTTTGCTTCTCCACCTCAGAAAGCTCACGTGGTGGCGGCGGCGGGGCGGGGGGGAGGACCTCCAAGGACTGCAACACTGAAACAGAAAGCCGCAGCGGTCATCAATGTAAGCTTCAGTTCACACAGCAATGCTGTAAATCGTGCACTGTTTTTATGGCATAAATCAGCAGGACATACGGTAATACTAAATATATTCATCTTAAAAGTGTACATGTAAAAAGTTACAGATCACAGCGGGTCTCACTGCTGCGACCGGCTCTGATAAGGACATATATATTGGCAGCATTCCGTCAATATGTTTCAATGTAAGCCTATGAGAAAATGTTGAAGGAATAGCATCCAGCCAAGGAGCGGATCTCACTGCCGCAATCTTTCCCTGGCTATATCACCTAACCAGAGTGGGTCTCGGCAGTAAAAGACAAGCTCTGATTGATAAATTTTGACATGTCTGATGACATCTCAAAATGTATTTGTAGAGAAAGTGCCCATTTAAAGTTTTTTAAAAAAAAGTTTTGATCGATTGGTGTCTGGATGTTCAGGCCCCCACGGATCGCACGCCGGGGTGCTTCTATCCCCTAACCACTGCCTTTTTTTTGTCTTGCTGCATAAGATGTGCTTCACTTTAAAGTGTCACTGTTGTTTTTGTTTAGCTTTTGGTTTTTTATTGGCGAAATCAATAGTCCAGGCAAACTTAAGAAACATTGTATTTTGGGTTTATTAGGCAAATATGCCATTATCTGCATTTAAAAAGCCTTTCCCCAAGTCCCCCCCTCCCTCCCCTCTCTCATGCACTGCTCATTATCAGGAAATCTCAACTGGTTTACATCAGTCGGGCCCTGTGTAATCTATGGAGAGGGGTGGGGGGAGGAGGGAGATTTGTCGCCAGAAGAGAGCAGAGAACAAAGGATTACACAGTGGGAACTATGTGAAAGCAGATATTCAGAGGTCAGTCCTAACCTCAGAGGAGATAGCCCGGTGATGTAGCTGTAAATGAACTCTTTGTTGTCCTGTTTTGGTGCCTTATCTCGCTCAACCCCTCTCCATAGAAAACCATAAAGACGGGGAGAGCTTCAAACTGCTTTTTCATGATAAAAATGCATTTTTTTAGCTAATAAACCCAATTACAAAGTTTCTTAAAATCGCATGGACTATTGATTTCTGCAAAAACAAAAAAAAAAAAAAGTCTATTGCGTGCATCTCCTGCATTAAGATGGAAAGGCAGCGATACTCACCCATCCTATACCCATCCATCTAATATTTATCAGGCATCTTTAGTGGCCAGCAACAAGTCTAACTCTGAAATACTCAAATATAGCAAACTCCTCAAGAAGACGACTCAAGGACTTAGATTTATGGGTCCTTAATGGGAAGTATAAGCACTTCTACAGACATGAGGGGAAGCCCTGAGAATCAGCAGCTTCTGGTAGTAGGGATTGTATCAGAAGGTAGGTACGCCTTATGTCGGCTGTAAAAACAGCTGCTGTTTAATAGGTTGGAGCTGAGAAGAGAGACATAAATCCTAGCTGTATTTCTATTAACTGGCTGCTAATCTGCAGCAGGTTACTGTGGGGTATGAAGAATTAAACAATAGGTGTTGGAGGACGGGCACGGGAACATGGCACGGGGACCACTGAGCTGAACAGGTAACATTCCGTATTATTAAAGCAGAGGAGAGGAAGTCATCCTCCCCGTGGAGTGCGGCTGTCCGGAGGCTGCTCTCTTTTTCCACAGGTTTACTATTCAGGTTTAGGTCAAAGGACGAAGTAACATTGTCCTCACTTGGTAAGGATAATCCTATGCAGCTGCTATAGTAGCCATAGAAAAATGACCCCCTACCCAGGAACAGCAACAACAACAACCTGGGAAAAGTAGGAGACCATGGGGTGAGGAGGGGAAGCTTTATTTCATAGATGGAAAACATCAATCTCTACTGCAAATGAAAATCCTACAGCTTTCTACTATACTTAAAGGACAAGTGCCATGAAAAACTTTTTCCCAGTAATTGAAGATTAGAAAGTTATATAACTCTGTAATATGCTTCAATCACCTATGTGCCTCCCTTCCCTGTCTTTTCCCCCCTCCACTCCCCACCAGGAAGTGCGCTAAACTCACACAGACCTGATTACTGTCGTCACCGTCACCAAGCTCTTCTCTCAGCTCCTTCTCTTGTTACACTAGCCTCCCCCTCCCCTGCCTTGTCAGGTGACAGGCTTGCTCAGCTCCCATTGGCTGAACAACTGCAAGCCATCACTTGTCACATCTCACTTGCTTATCTTCCCTCAGACTGACTCCGGCACATAGGCAGCTCCCTCCTCCCCTCATACTCCCTCTCCTGCTGCCCTGGACTCAGTGAAGGAGTCATGTCACTAGAGAAGATAAGCTGAGCAAGCAAAGTCACCTGACAAGGAGGGGGAGGGGGAGGCTGGTGTAACAGGAGCTAGAGCAGCCCCCCTGCTGATGACTCATCCTCACAAGAAGGAGCTGCCTGGTGACGACAGTAATCAGGTCTGTGTGAGATAGGACACTTCCTGGTGGGGGGTGGAGGGGG
Organism: Dendropsophus ebraccatus; assembly: GCF_027789765.1. Classification (NCBI taxonomy): domain Eukaryota; kingdom Metazoa; phylum Chordata; class Amphibia; order Anura; family Hylidae; genus Dendropsophus; species Dendropsophus ebraccatus. Next base: position 136,243,499 of record NC_091459.1, on the reverse strand, counting down.
GAAAAGACAGGGAAGGGAGGCAGATAGGTGATTGAAGCACATTACAGAGTTATATAACTTTGTAATGTGCTTCAATTACTGGGAAAAAGTTTTTCATGGCACTTGTCCTTTAAAGGAGAAGTCTGGCGAAATTTTTTATTAAAGTATTGTATTTCCCCCCAAAAGTTATACAAATCAGCAATATACACTTAATACGGGAAATGCTTATAAAGCGCTTTTTTCCCTGCACTTACTACTGCATCAAGGCTTCACTTCCTGAATAACATGGTGATGTCACTTCCTGGATAACATGGTGATGTCACTTCCTGGATAACATGGTGATGCCACGACCCGACTCCCAGAGCTGTGCGGGCTGTGGCTGCTGGAGAGGATGATGGCAGGGGGATGCTCAGTGTCCCTCCAGTGCCCTGTGTCCCTCAGTGTCCCCCTGCCATCATCCTCTAAAGCAACCACAGCCCACACAGCTCTGGGAGTCAGGTCGTGGTATCACCATGTTATCCAGGAAGTGACATCACCATGTTATCCAGGAAGTGACATCACCATGTTATCCAGGAAGTGACATCACCATGTTATCCAGGAAGTGACGCCTTGATGCAATAGTAATTGCAGGGAAAAAAGCACTTTATAAGCATTTCCCATAATAAGTGTATATTGGGGATTTGTATAATTTTTGGGGGGCAATACAGTACTTTAATAAAAAAAACATTTGCCGGACTTCTCCTTTAAAGTGTCACTGTTTCATTTTTTCCGAAATTAATAATACAGGCAATTTTAAGAAACTTTGTAATTGGGTTTATTAGCATAAAAATTTGTATAATGAAAAAGCAGTTTGAAGCTTTCCCCCTTGTCTTCATTGTTCTCTATGGAGAGGGGAGGGGTGGAGGGAGACAAGGCACCAAAACAGGACAAAAAAAAGGGGGCCATGGGGAAAGTATTTTTAAATGCAGATAATGGCATATTTGCCTAATAAACCCAATTACAAAGTTTCTTAAAATCACCTGGACTATTGATTTCTGCAAAAAATAAAATAAAATAAAAACGACAGTGACTCTTTAATATTTCAAATCCTTCTATTTTCAGGATGTGTCCGCTGTTAGTGAATGAGATTCAACGACAGCAATGCTCTACGAGGCTTGTCCTGCTCTAAGCTGAGAAGCCGATACAGCTGTACCAGTCTAGACAATGCTCTGTGAGCTTAACAGCTGGGACTCCAGACTGACACACTGGACACAGCCCTTCTCTTAGCTGAGAAGTAAGTACATTTATATCCAGTCTGCGGGCTGGGCCAGCGTTCACTATGTAATGCATAGGTGTGTGCAAAGTGCTAAACCTAGAGAAACTAGATTTCACAAACATGGGTGCTTTCTCCCAAAAGCAGCACTACTTGTCCTCGGTTTGGGTGTGCTTTTGCAGCTCAGTTCCACTGAAGAGAATGGAGGTCAGTTGTAATATCACACCCTACCTAAAGACAGTGGTGGGTGCTGTTTTTGCAAGAAAGTAGCTGTGCTTTATCTAATCCTCGATAACCCCTTTAAAGGTGAAGTCCGGAGAAAATTTTTATCCAAGTACTGTATTCCACCGCAAACGTTATACAAATCACCAATATACACTTATTACGGGAAATGCTTATAAAGTGTTTTTTTCCCTCCACTTACTACTGCATCAAGGCTTCACTTCCTGGATAACATGGTAATGTCACTTCCTGGATAACATGGTGATGTCACTTCCTGGATAACATGGTAATGTCACTTCCTGGATAACATGGATACTTGAAAAAAAAATTTCCCCGGACTTCTCCTTTAAGACAGCTAACAGGTAGTGTAAGCTTCCACTATAGCTGCAACAAATGTATCAAACAACCCGAGCTGCAGTGATAAATCGGTGGCCCCATTGAAATATGAATTTGCATGTGTTAGTAAATATGCCCCAATGTCAGTATGTGGGAAGCAAGCGTGCCCAGATGGAAGCAATGGAACCGAGGGAAACATTTACAAAGTGCTTGTTTGAATTCTGTGATATTTAGGAAGGAACTAGAGAATCAAGATCTGATTCCTAATAAATTGACCATAGTCGGAGCAAGTGTGCGTGCAGTTTCTGTACAGAGAAGAGACAAACATTAGCATATTTGGCTTGAGGTTGGAGTAAAGCATTTTATCGCTAGGTCCTGGCAGTCATTGCTGGTGCCGGCTGCAACCTAATACCAGGCAAAGTCTCATGGGACTCTCTGTACAACATATGACACTAGACATGCTCTTAGGTGATTTGTGCTACCAAGTGTGAGTGACCAACAACAATACAACCTCACACCCCACTAGTCAGGGCTTCTCCATCAACTCTTACCAGCTTTTTTCCGTTTTGGAGGGGGCATAGCAGCCTGATTGAGAATTAAATCTTGGAAAAAATGGATCCGGTCGTCTTCACTGGGTCTGGAAATGTTAAAAACCTCTTCATACTGAGCCCTGAAAATAAACTTCACCTGCAAGGATAAGGATAACAAAAAGATCAGTGTTAAACATCACAAAAACATTGGGGTCAGACCCCCACCACCTATAACAGGGGTAAGCCACCTTGGCTCTCCAGCTCTTGTGAAACTACAACTCCCATCATGCTTGGACAGCCAAAGCTTTAGCTTTGGCTGTCCAGGCATGATGGGAGTTGTAGTTTCGCAACAGCTGGAGAGCCAAGGTTCACTTCCCCTGCCCTATCATGATAATTTATAGACCCCAGGTAATGGATATTTGGCACGCTCCACTATATGACGGGGTAAAGCTGCAAATAACAGTAAACAAGGAGAACTATGGAACAACTTTCTTCTCTTGAGTGTTTTACCAGGACACAAAAGATGAATAAAGAATCCTTTATGAGCTCATTCGGCTTGGCTTCACGGCTACATTATAGCAGCAAAAACAATTCAAGAACTCTGAAAACATTACTTGTTCCAACATAGTGAAACAAAGGAGGAATGCGCGCCGTCCTGCGAGCACAAACAACTGGGTTTAAATGGAAAATGATCATTTTAAGAACACTTCAAAAGTAGTAGAAAATGTACGCCGGAGCGTGGGGTGGGGTAGTGATACAGAACCTAAAGGGAGCTCTGGGAGTTGGTAAATATGGCTAAACTAGGAAAATGTGTACAGAAGAGATGTCATCAGTATACGGGAGCAACAGGAACGCTGAGAGGAGTCGTAGTGCACAAACCAATACATACAAGTAAAATAATAATAATAAATATAACAATAACCATAATAAATATAACAATAACAATAATAAATATAACAATAATAATATATATATTTTATTTTTATTTAATTTTTTTAACTTGTATATATTGCTTTGTGCACATTATGGATGTGTATACACATGTGTATACATATTCATATGAGCTGAATAGACACTTGTTACTTTGGGTGATCAGACCTGTTGTGAGGCCGAGACCTGCATCTCTAATTTGGATGTGTATACACTCACCGACCACTTTATTAGGTACACCATGCTAGTAACGGGTTGGGCCCCTTTTGCCTTCAGAACTGCCTCAATTCTACGTGGCATAGATACAACAAGGTGCTGGAAGCGTTCCTCAGAGATTTTGGTCCATATTGACATGATGGCATCACACAGTTGCCGCAGATTTGTCGGCTGCACATCCATGATGCCAATCTCCCGTTCCACCACATCCCAAGATGCTCTATTGGATTGAGATCTGGTGACTGTGGAGGCCATTTGAGTACAGTGAACTCATTGTCATGTTCAAGAAACTAGTCTGAGATGATTCTAGCTTTATGACATGGCGCATTATCCTGCTGAAAGTAGCCATCAGATGTTGGGTACATTGTGGTCATAAAGGGATGGACATGGTCAGCAACAATACTCAGGTAGGCTGTGGCGTTGCAACAATGCTCAATTGGTACCAAGGGGCCCAAAGAGTGCCAAGAAAATATTCCCCACACCATGACATCACCACCACCAGCCTGAACCGTTGATACAAGGCAGGATGGATCCATGCTTTCATGTTGTTGGCGCCAAATTCTGACCCTACCATCCGAATGTCGCAGCAGAAATCGAGACTCATGAGACCAGGCAACGTTTTTCCAATCTTCTACTGTCCAATTTCCATGAACTTGTGCAAATTGTAGCCTCAGTTTCCTGTTCTTAGCTGAAAGGAGTGGCACCCGGTGTGGTCTTCTGCTGCTGTAGCCCATCTGCCTCAAAGTTGGAGGTACTGTGCGTTCAGAGATGCTCTTCTGCCTACCTTGGGTGTAACGGTTGGCTATTTGAGTCACTGTTGCCTTTCTATCAGCTCGAACCAGTCTGCCCATTCTCCTCTGACCTCTGGCATCAACAAGGCATTTCCGCCCACAGAACTGCCGCTTACTGGATGTTTTTTCTTTTTCGGACCATTCTCTGTAAACCCTAGAGATGGTTGTGCGTGAAAATCCCAGTAGATCAGCAGTTTCTGAAATACTCAGACCAGCCCTTCTGGCACCAACAACCATGCCACGTTCAAAGGCACTCAAATCACCTTTCTTTCCCATACTGATGCTCGGTTTGAACTGCAGGAGATTGTCTTGACCTAAATGCACTGAATGCATTGTCTACATGCCTAAATGCACTGAGTTGCCGCCATGTGATTGGCTGATTAGAAATTAAGTGGTAACGTGCAGTTGGACAGGTGTACCTAATAAAGTGGCCGGTGAGTGTATGTATCTGAGTACTGCTCGTGTAAAGCCAGCCTAAGAGACATCTGGGTGTTATGTTCCTATTACACTAAGCGATTTTTATTGATTAACGATCGCAAACGAGATTGTTTATCGTTAACCTGAAATCGTTCACCATATTACACAGAACGATAATCGTTAGTTACGATCGTTATTGTGATTGATACTATGATCGTTTATTCCTTCTGATCCCAGAAAAACAATGGACAATGTGCAATTACGCTGAATGATTAGTGAAAAAATGCGGAACGTGAGAGAACGAACGAGGAATTACAGCAAACGATTTACGATAATTTTAGGTTCAGATCTAAATCAACGATCAACGACATTACAAACGATTTTTCAATCGTTGCTTGCAATTACACAAAATGATTATCGATTAAATGCGAACGCTTTAACGATATTTCGCACAATAATCGTCCAGTGTAATAGGGCCCTAAAGCGATTTGGCCATTTAAGCCATTAAGCCATAACATGCACTTTCTGGTATGACTAAGGTTGCACAGGGCGCGAAAATATTATGGCAAGACAGCCCTAGCATGACCTGTGCAAAGCGAGCAATAAGGGACCGGCCAGCCTGACTCCTTAACATCCTGCTACACCCAGGTGACAGTCTTCATTAGTAATTTACACACAGTGTGTGCACCATATGCGTTACTACATTATGCAGCATTGGGCAGATTGTACGGGGGCACCTTGAGGCTGGAGTCACATTGGCATAATAAGGAGGCATTTTCTGGGATTATAATATGAATTCAAGTCCTAACCAAACTGCAGGAACGTCTGGCCATAATACAGATGCAAAAACAAGTCTGTATCACCAGTGTAAACCCAGTAATCGAATACACTACTGCGGTACAGTATACACCATGGGGGTAGCAACCAATCAGATTCCACCTTTCATTTTCAAAAAAGTCAGTGAGGAATGAAATGCGGAATCTGATTGGTTGCTAGAGGCAGCTGAGCCAGTTTCACTTTACACCATGTTTGATAAATCTCAATGCCAATGTATACAACTCCGATTAAGGCCTAAGGGACATTCTTTTTCTCTGTACTCCATTGAGTGAATGGGGGCCCATGGATATATTTGATGCACGCACAATGACAGAAGCGCTCGGCCAAGTGCTTCTCCCACCTTGTTCTAGTAATCAATAAAACACCTAGATCTCAACTGATCAATACTGACAGTAACACTTAAAATATTTTTCTTTCAAATCAACTGGTTTCAGAAGGTTATATAGATTTGATATTTACTTTTAATTAACAGTCTCAATTCTTCCAGTACTTATCAGCTGCTGTATGTCCTGCAGGAAGTGACACAGTGCTCTTTGCTGCCACCTCTGTGCATGTTAGGAACTGTCCAGAGCAGGAGAGGTTTTCTATGGGGATTAGTCCTGACATGGACAGAGGTGGCAGCAAAGAGCAGTGTGTCAGACTGGAAAGAATACACTACTTTCTGCAGGACATACAGCAGCTGATAAGTAGTGGAAGACTGGAGATTTTAAATAGAAGTAAATTACAAATCTATATAACGTTCTGGAACCAGTTGATTTAAAAAAAATAAATAAAACTTTTGCCGGAGTACCTCTTTAAACCTCTTTAAAAACTGCTTGTGTATTTGCCCCCGTTGCCTTGGCCCCAGTGTTTATCAGCAGCTGGATGTGGCCAGGTTGCTGCACTGTAATTGACAGCTCTGCCCTCAGGTCAAGCGTTTCCATAGCCCATTGTCGGCACACAGCCGGCTGCACTGTGTTATTCCAGCGATATTCATTGATTTGTATTAAGATTCTGACACAGTGAAAATCTATAGAGAGGATGTAACATAACAAATACACAATCCAGCAAGACCAAAAAACACCCAGGACAAAAACCCAGGTAAAAAAAAAAAAAAAAAGGTAGTGAGAGAAGCCGTCTTATCAGGACTAAGGGAGAGCACATCACTATATCCTCCTATTATAAGGCCTGAGTGGATTGTGTCCTCCATGTATATACAATAGCCGCTTGTGAACATGACGTTCCCACTTCCCACATGCCGCATGAAAATGTCATTGTAAAGGATTGTGAGGCCCGGCCTGGGAGAATAAAGCAGTAAAGCAGAGGAGAGTTCTCTATTCAGGTAAGGAAAAATTATATATATATTATATATATATATACATATATATACATACACACACACACACACATACATCTCCTTGAAAGAGAATCAATATAACACTGAACATTTAAAGGGGTTATCCAGTGCTACAAAAACATGGCCTCTCTTGTCTCCAGATTGGGTGGGGTTTTGAAACTCAGTTTCATTGAAGTAAATGGAGTTTAATTGCAAACCGCACCTGAACTGGAGACAAGAGGGGGAAGAGTGGCCATGTTTTTGTAGCGCTGGATAACCCCTTTAATTTTTTAAGTGAAGGAAGACTAAACCGAGTGCGACAAACAGCTCAATCAGCTGGTCTATTATCAGAGGCTACCACCAGTGCTCTTGGCAACAGGAGAGCAATGGGTTAATGCACAGGATGTGGCGTGCCAGGATAGAAGAGTGTGTGTTCTGTACAGACATAACATTCCTCTGTCCATACAGACGTCAGAGAGGAGGATAGCGCTTGGATGTGGGCGATTTGGCTGTCCATTCATTTGAATGGTCGCCATGTAGTGATATATTGAAGAATACGGCCGGCCTGAGCTTTCCTAAGCAGGAATAGGTGATCACTAGATGTTTACAGAGCAGAGATAGTATGGTGGCTCCAATAAAGAATGGGATCATCATGTTGAGACAACAAATTTAGAAGTCACGCATTTTTTTGGCAGGCGATCGCATGAACAGACCGGCTGCAATGTCAACCAAAACACACTAAGGGTACAAACACACACAGCGTATTCGCAGCGAGTTTCTCGCTGCGTATACGCAGTGAAACTTGCTGCGAATGCTGTGCCTGTGTATTCAATGGCAGACAAAATCGCAGTTTGTCAGCAGCCCGCCCCATTAACCCCCCCCCGGCCGCCGGACATTATACATTACCGGGTCCCCGTTCCTGCTTGCTTCGGGGCTCCCGGTGTCTGCACGGCCCACCCGGTCAATCAGTGCGCTGCGGCAGGGCAGCGCACTGACTGGCCGGGCGGGACGTGCCGGGAGCCGCCGAAGCAAGCAGGATCCGGGATCAGGTACTGTATGCCCGGCCCCCTGCAGCCCTGATCGCCCCCGGTCACACATCGCCCGCAGCCCCAGTCAGCCGGCTGCCCCAAACTTTTTGGTACCAGTTGATTTGGGGGGAAAAAAATTAGCTGGAGTTTCCGTTTAAAGGTTTCATGTTTTGTTCTTATTAGATTGCCGTGATATAGCCATAAGCAAAAAAAAAACAAAAACAAAACACTGCTTCCTTACCTCATCCGGCAGCTCCCCATACACAGTTTCAGAGGTAGACAGTAGTAAAATAGGAGAGAATGAGGGAATATCTTGCAGGAGCGTCAGGAAGGTAGCCCTCACAGTTTCACTGACGGCCTCCCACCAGTCGCCAATATGTGGCATGTAAACAATACTGGGAACTGTTCTCCGAGCTTCCCGGAATACCTGAGCAACAAGACAATTCACACTTCAGAAGAGTCAAGCATCTTTATATTATACTTTTTTTTTAACTTCTTACATTTTCCTAGACCTCTACTTTGTGTCGGTGAATAGAAACACGCCTGTTTACATCATGAGGGATGAGGAACACAGGGATGGGGAACCTTCAGCCATTCAGCTGTTGCAAAACTACAATTCCCATCATGCCTGGAGAGCTAAAGCTTTGGCTGTCCAGGCATGATGGGAAATGTAGGTTTGCAACAGCTGGAGAGCCGAAGGTTCCCCCATCCCTGCTATAACTTAATACAGACCGAAGACTCCATACATACTGGACGGAGCTGGCTTCACACAAGCGTATTTGGGATGTGTATACCCACAGCTTCCCTCTTAGTCTCTATACAGCTAGTTTGCTTCCTTATACTGATTATATAGATCTAAAAAAAAAGTTGCAATTGAAGACAGCGTCCTAAAGTATCAAAAAATATTAACCTTTATTTTGCCATATGCGTATAAAAATACAACGTTTCGGCCCTTTAAAACATACTAAGCCTTTCTCAAGTATATCACATCAATGTGCCAACACCAGTTTTATATACAAAGTGATCAATCACCAACAACAATTCATTAAAATGTACACCAATCACATCCATCCACATAGTAATTTCATAATTCAGTCCATGTTAATAACTACTCCATACACAATGTCCCATCCAGGAACTAACTCACTATGATGTAATTACATGGGCTAGTGCGATTGCAGGTCCTCTCCGGGGGGATCAGTCATCCGATGACAGGCTCCATTCCTCCCGACCTGGCTTGTAAACAAAGGGAAAGCGGCTGCGCACAGTCAGATTCTCAGAAGGTGCACAGCCGCTTTCCCTTTGTTTACAAGCCAGGTCGGGAGGAATGGAGCCTGTCATCGGATGACTGATCCCCCGGAGAGGACTTGCAGTCGCACTAGCCCATGTAATTACATCATAGTGGGTTAGTTCCTGGATGGGACATTGTGTATGGAGTAGTTATTAACATGGACTGAATTATGAAATTACTATGTGGATGGATGTCCCCGCCCCTAAGACTATGTGATTGGTGTACATTTTAATGAATTGTTGTTGGTGATTGGTCACTTTGTATATAAAACTGGTGTTGGCACATTGATGTGATATACTTGAGAAAGGCTCAGTATGTTTTAAAGGGCCGAAACGTTGTATTTTTATACGCATATGGCAAAATAAAGGATAATATTTTTTGATACTTTAGGACGCTGTCTTCAATTGAAACTTTTTTTTTGGATGAAGTACTGGGTACAGGCCAACCCGGTGGAGGACTGTGCGTCTGCACGGAGGTTCCGCTGTTTCCACTTGGAATAGATTATATAGATCTAGATAGATAGATAGATAGATAGGAGATAGATAGATAGGAGATAGATAGATAGGAGATAGATAGATAGGAGATAGATAGATAGGAGATAGATAGATAGGAGATAGATAGATAGGAGATAGATAGATAGGAGATAGATAGATAGGAGATAGATAGATAGGAGATAGATAGATAGATAGATAGATGTCTGCACATATTAGAGAGCCCCATAGCAATACAGAATAAAACTAGCCGCTATGACCTAAGTCAGTCATTTATGTAATAAAACTCCTATATTGAGCCAGTAGTGTTGGGCAAAGTCTGACCGGCTCCAGACAAATTTTTGGGCAGGAATTTCCAGATTACACGTACATTCCCGGGGAATGAAGACAACTACAGTAACTCAATTTCCTTCTCCGTACACAGTCTGAAAAATGGCTTTAACATCTGGAGCCCATTACCAACTCACCAAAATAGATTTTCTGTCAATAACAAATGCAGATGCAGCGTGCCGATCCACATATAAAGAGGGGGGGGGACATGTCCGCTCACGTTCAGCCTCAACTAATCACGACCTGGGGTCATTGATGCCTTAATGCCCAGGTCGTTTTTGGACATCAGCTTATGGGAACATAACTATCCAATAAGCTGATGTTGCCATATCTGCCCCCACTCTTCTCCCCTCTGCGGCTGTCACAAGATTGTGACAGCGGCAGGGGGGAGAGGGGAAGGGGCAGAGTGCACGACCACGTGCCTGGCACGCGCCCTGCCGGCCTCCGTAGCCAGGAAACCTGAGGCTTCTGGTTTCATTGGCTACCATCGGGGCTCTGTGATCACTTCGCAGAGCCCCGATGGACACCGGACAGAGAATTCTCCCTCTAATAGGGAGAATTCTCTGTCAGGAGCCCTATAGATGCTGCGGTCGTGCTGACCGCAGTATCTATAGGGTTAACTCTCAGCCCCAAAACACGGCTCTGGTGCTGAGAGTTGCGGCTGGTCCCCGGCTATCACTGATAGCCAGGACCCACCACGGATGACACATGCGCAGCTTTTGCGCCTGTGTTATCTTTGATGGTAAATTAACGTCGCTGCAGCCTCAGGCATAGGCTGCAGCAACGTAATTTACAGTGCAGCGGTGGGAGGAGGGTAATACCCAAATATGTAATACCCATTATTGAATCCCACACTGTATTGTTGTTTTCTCTGCACACAGAGGGCACAGTAATACAGGCTGGGATGCAGCTCATTGGCCCTTGGCATGTGTATGGCCAGAGAGAGATGTAGCCAGTACAGATTCCACTGACAAACTACCTCCCCCGCGCCAGTAAATGTCAAATAGGTGACCAGAGAGATAGGGAAATTATCTGGGCACCGGAGCTGCACAATGAGCAGCCAAAGAGATAGCCCTAACTGAATGGGAACCTTTTAAAAAAAAAAAAAAAAAAAAACAGGTACACTTTAAAGTACATCAGACCAAGACTAAAGAAGGCTACATTCCCATGCTCCATGCAAAGGCCATATATGCGTACAATACTATGGAACAGACCGGAGCTCCTGGTATCATGATTCATTATGTCTGTTTCATAGTATATTAACCGTATATACGGACTGTGCACGGAACAAGGGAATGTAGCTCAATGAAACTTCACAAGTCCATTAGGAATATACCTGGGTGGCAGCGGCTTTGTACTAACCTGTGCACAAGACTCCTCAGGAGTTTTAGCGCTGACTGAGTAAAGTGCTGGCAGGTCCAGTCTATGCACAGAGAACTTTTCAAGAATGTGCAACACAGCTGGAGCAAGGTGCGAGGTCTGGCCTGAGCCCGGCTCCCCACAAAGGAGAAACCTGGGCCGGTAAGAGGTCGGCTGGTGACACGCTGAACTGTAAGAACAAGAGATTCCGTCTAAGCGGATGCGTAGAAAACTGGATGACGACAAACAAGTAAGCCTGTGTATGAATAGGTTATGTAAAGCAACTGTTCACCAAAAAAATACAGAGGTCGTGGATAGCTTGCGACTCTCCACTCTCCACTATTCTTCGCAACAAGTAGTGGGTTATAATATAAGCTGTGGGAATTACTGATCCCATTACCTGTCTGTTTCCATGTTGGACCAGATATACACATATATAATGTGGGTGCATTTCTACATCTCTACCGCAGATGTGGCCATAATACGAATACAAAAATGTATTTGCATTATACTAGTGTCACAATACTAAGTTTTGCACAGTATTGTCCATTTAGACCAGAGATGGGTAACCTTCACCTTTCCAGCTGTTGCAAAACTACGATTCCCAGCATATCTAGACAGCCAAATACAAAGCTTTGGATGTCCAGGCAACAGCTGGAGGGCCGATGGTTCCCCCTTCCTGATCTAAACCCTATAGAGTAGGGGTAGGGAACCTCGTCCCTCCAGCTGTTGCAAAACTGCAACTACTCCTATCATGCCTGGACAGCCAAAGCTTAACCTCTGAGGTTCACTACCCCTGCTATACAACATAAATAGACACCACACACTCCTCTACGGTAAAATGTAACCCCTCGCAAAAGTGGCTTTTGTTCGTTACTTTGTCTCTTTTCACGATAAGCAAATAGAGGTCAAATTCCTTCCTAGAAGATACCGACCTGCCTCTAGACATTCAGGAATAGCTATATTAGGTTCAGTACACATCATAGGAATAGTGAGCCATCTGGCTTCATAGGGTGGATATCCTAGAAATTTTGGTGCCATTTCAAGCCCCTTAGGATCTGCCTCTAGTAAGTGATGCCACTCATAGCAGTAGTCACAACCTAAACAAGGTTATTTTTATGCTTAAAAGGTGATTTTTTACTTCTAAGGAGAACGTTAGTGAAAATCCAGGACAGGCAGAAAGCCATGGGAACATAACGAAGAAGTCATACTTACCAGTCTTCATACCTCTTACAGACCCCTGAGGGCCTCCTGCAGCTCCCAGTCTTCTGATGTAACATCCCGGCTCAGCCAATCAGTAACTGGGACAAGACAGCTCCACAGTCACGGACTGGCCGAGCAGGGAGTTCCTGCTGGGTCATGAGGACACAGGAAGCCATGACAGAGACCAGAGGCTTAGATCAAGCTGTTTACGCTGGGCTGCAGAGGCACGGGGACAGGCAAGTATGACTTCATTATGTTCCCACGACTCTCCTCCGATCCTGGATTTTTTTACTTTTGCTAGAGTTCCCGTTTAAATTTTACCCACCCATGAGGCATGGACCCTTAGGCTGCATTCCCATGTTCCGTGATCATGGAATGCATGTACCGGAGTCCCCCCGCGCCCGGACAGAATCTGTAATTAGATGCTGGGAGCGGGGGAGACTGTATTTATAAGCACCGTGCTGTAATGAATCAGCCGCGCGGTGCTGTTACTACAGCGCGGCGCTTATGAATACAGTCTCCCCCGCTCCCAGCATCTAATTACAGATGCTGTCCGGGCGCAGGGGGACTCCGGTACTGGCATTCCACGTCCGTGATCGGTTAGGATCACGGAACGTGGGAATGCAGCCTAAGGGGGAGATTTATCAAACATGGTGTAAAGTGAAACTGGCTCAGTCGCCCCTAGCAACCAATCAGATTCCACCTTTCATTTTCCAAAGAGTCTGTGAGGAATGAGAGGTGGAATCTGATTGGTTGCTAGGGGCGACTGAGCCAATTTCACTTTACACCACGTTTGATAAATCTCCCCCTATATACACTTTTCTTATTTCCTCTACACAGATGGCTCACCCTTACTACTCCCCCATTTGGAGCTTTCCTTCTGTAGAGGAATAATGCTGCGGTGAGCTGTCACACTTCAGTCCAGCTCATATCTGTCATTGTGCGGATAGCGTAAGCCGGTGAGAGAGGAGCCTGGCAGCATCTATACAAATACATTCCCATCTGCGCCTACATTTACATATCACCACTGGCACCCATGTAGCTACGTGCCATAGCCAGGTCCTATTACCGATCCAGAAATTACAGCACTTGTGTACCCTCCCTTTCCCAGCCACTCACGTTGTAAAGTGGAGGAAGGGCTTGTGGGGAGCAGCTGGCTGTTTCTTTGGTGATCCTGAGACAGAACTCACATCAAATATGGACAATGGGTTCTCATCCTCGCTGTCTTCAAGGAGGAGGCTTGCATCGTCTGAAGACAAGAGAATAATTTTAAGTATATAAAAGACTTTAAGTTCACCAATTTGTAAATTTCTTCTATAAAAAAAAAACCTCTAATCTTCCAGTATTTATCAGCTGCTGTATGTCCTGCAGGAGGTGGTGTATTCTTTATAGTCCTAAGAGCAAGAGAGGTTTTCGGTTTTAATAGAGAGGTTTTCTATGGGGATTTGCTGCTGCTCTGGACAGTTCCTGACATGGACAGAGATGGCAGCAGAGACCACTGTGTCAGACTAGCGAGAATACACTACTTTCTGCAGAGAATACAGCAGCTGATAAGTACTGGAAGATTTGAGTTTTTGTTTTTAATAGAAGTAAATTACAAATCTCTGGCACCAGTTGATTTGAAAGAAAAACATTTTTGGTTTAAGAAAATTAACTATAGTTCACGGGTGAATGTGTGAATAGCTCATGGGTGAACGTACAAATATTCTAAGGCACAGGTCTCTAACTCGTGGCCCTCCAGCTGTTGCAAAACTACAATTCCCATCATGCCTGAACAGCCTAAGCTTGATGGGAACTGTAGTTTTGCAACAGCTGGAGGGCCACGAGTTAAGAGACCCCTCTGCTGAGACGTCACATGTGCAAGTGAAGTCATTGAAGCCTGCAGGATCATCATTACCGTCCTTTTTGTGGTCTCTGCTAAACTCAGCGTGAGGAAAGACTTTGTGCAGGGCGCAGAGTATGTCCGAGAACGTCCTATGAAGCAGCGGCTTTATGACGAGGGAGAGAGCGTGCCCGGGAGACATCACGGCACGTTGAGAAGCAGGCACAATGTTTTTCATTGCATGGTAGAAATCGTGGGCACCAAGAACGACTGAAGAGATGTCCAGCTGTAGCTTCTGACTGCTGGCATAGATCTGGGGGTAGCGCCGGCGAAGGGCGATCAAGGCAGCCTCAGTGCAAAGTGCTTTAATGTCAGCTCCACAGTAGCCTACAGCGGGATATAGAGAGGAAAGAAAAATTCAAGCAGCGTTCCTTATGAATTAAGTGATCCTATGATTTTTTGCAAGGTATAAACTAGCACGTTATGTGCAATTATTAAAGAAATCCTGAAGAATCTCTGCTAACAGAATTATTATTTAAAAAAAACAAACAAACAAAAAAAACTACTGTTTTAGGTCTACAGACCCAACGGTCACCATGGTTACAGACTACAAACAAACCTTGTGTAGTCCGATCTTGCAGGCTCATTGGAAAGTGGCTTACAATCTGCAAAAAGTTAGGGACCCTTCGTAAAAGCAATGTGAACGTGAAAACGGGCTTTAAGATTCTTGCCACACCCCACCCCAACCCTCCAGCTGCTGATTGACAGCTGACTGCCTATACACAGCATGGATAGATAATTGCCAATAATTAGCTGGTGGGCGGAGTTTTCTGCTTCTCATGAATATCCAGGACTACTGGGCTCATGCACATAATTGAGAGGACTACTTATTGTCCATGTTATTCAGGAGGAGATCTCTTGATCAGCTGCATAGAGCAATGTAAGTGACACATCATTCTGTTCAGCTTTTCTGTAACTAGTTTACGCTGCCCTGAGATAAGACGTCATAAACCCGCTGACAGGGTCTGTTTAAAGGAGAAGTCCAGCGAAATGAGAAACTACAGGGCAGAATAAAGAAAGTATACTTACCAGTCCCCATGCCCCTGCATTACTGCATCAATAGTGTCCTGGACCACAGGATGTCAATTTCTCTTTGCTTCGGGGTACGTCATGATCCGGTGTCCCACCCCAGTGACTGGCTGGGCAGGGCAACCATCAGTTGGGTCGTAACGTCACAGGAGGGAGAAACGATAGAGGCTGGCCAGGGTCCGGAAGTGGGACACTGCTCGGCGGGGGCTGGTAAGTATACTTTCTTTATTGCGTTCCCCCCACCCCCTGCCCATACTCAAATTTTTTTTTTTTTTACGTCAAAATTCTCCTTTAAGCTGTGCTTCTAAACTGAATATACTTGTTACATCTGATAGAGACTGATCATAATTTTCATTAACGTGGGCCTTTAAGCTTTACCCCTCACCCCCCCCCCCCTCCTTTCTTAACTCAGGTCAAAAATGGTGCCAAAAGCTATAAAAGTTAAAAGTTTTAGGTCCTTAGTTATTTTCCTAAAATAAAAGCTCCACTACTAGCACAAAAGTCACGTGTGAACTTTGCCTCAAGCTACTCAAAGTATCTGGCAAATAATTCTCAACTTCGGATAATTGTTTGGAACACTAAATCCCTTATTAATAAAAGAAATCAAAAAGACATAAAAATTAAGCAGTGGGTGGGCGCCTCAGAGATATTAGAATGGCACACATACAAAAGAAAACCGTGGGCCTCTTCCCTGCGCCTGTTCAGTGCCAAACACTTCAAGGGGCCCCGTACTCCACCATAATATACAGCCTCCCGGGCTACAGGATAGACCGCGCACAACCTTCTATCTTTGTGATGAAAAGGGGGCAGATGCCCAGGGGAGGTGTAACAAGGTCCGGTGTAAGCAAATCGCACATTTCGTCCAGGAATGTTTAAAATGTTTTACATTTAACAGGAAACTTTCTAAAACCTAAACTACACAACTTTCCACTTGTCCCAAACCCCATCACCCTGATTTATCATGGTGGTACCATTGCTCTTGGGGGGGTAAGTTTTAAGCATCTATACCTATTAACGTCAATGAGTTTTCAAATGCCTTTTGGAAATAAAAGTAATTGGTGCCAAATGAGCCCAGGGAGGGTCATCAGCTTATCATGGTGAGACCTGTGTAGTCGGAGCTTCAGTGAACCCCTCTTCATCCATACAAAATGTGAGTTTAGGCAGATGGAGTCCTCAGTAGAGCGCCTTCTTCCCTAGTGCCATGTGAGCGGTGGTGGGATGAGTTATCGTGCACACAATACACCAGTGAGGAAGTGTAATAATTGTATTTACAGAACTCACCGACGCATTTTTCTGCTAGTTCCTCTAGGAACACATCTGACAATTTGGGATTCCAGTCCCTGGTGTGAATCTGTAAAATGTGCTTTCTTGCCTGAAAAAAATAAGTGCAACATATCTTACCTGGCTGCATCGTAAAGGAAAGAGAGAAAAATTCAACATCTTAAATGGAATGTTCCATCAGGCCTGGGCTCAAGCACTGGATACGGGCCGACTCACCCCCAGTGGGCAGAAGCCGCCGCCCCTCTATGATTCGGCTCTATTAATTTTAATGGAGTAGTGTCATAGAGGGCAGGGGTTTCCTCCCACTGGGCCTGGGCCTGATGGTACATTCCCTTTAACCCCTTGCCGCAAAATGACGTTTGGGAAACGTCATGTAAAGCAGGTAGTTAATGCAACATGACGTTTCCCAAACGTCATGCTTTCCCTGCCTCCCCCCTCTTTCCCTAAGTGAGATCGGGAGCCGCGCTCCTCCCTGGACAGTTAACCCCATAGCGTCTATGGGGAGATTTCTGACTTATGGGGAGATCGGGTGGCAGGAGGAGACTGACGCATGTTGCCTCCTCCTGCTGCCACTGCTGAACCTCCCCCTGGTCCCCCCCTCCCCCCCCCCCCGATCTCCCTCCTCATCATGTGCGCCCCCCCCCCCCCAAGCTCCGTCCCCTCCTGTGCTCTCCCTTCCCGTGCTGCTCCCCCCACCCCCGAATCTGCTCCTCCCCTGCCCGTGCTGCTCACCCACCGTTCTCCCGTGCTCCTCTTCCCCCCCCCCCCCCCCCCCCCAAGCCGCGCGGCTTCGGGGGTTACCATGGTAACCCAGATGCGTCCCAGGGCATCTGGGTTACTATGCTATACAACGATCAGGCCCCTGCACTGAAGCAGGGGTCTGATCGTTTGAATGAGCAGTCAGTCTGACACACTGACTGCTCATTCATTCAATATACAGTGTAATGCATTACAGCACTCATCATGTGCTGTAATGCATTATACTCTATATACACCTGTAAAGTATAAAAAAAAAAAAAAAAACACAAAACACACACATAAATAAAATTAATAAAATTAATAAATTAAATACATGAATGAATAAATAATTAAAATAAATAAATATATACACATTCCCTATCCCCCTTTATAAATGATCCCCTATAAATAAGATACACATATTTGGTATCGCCGCGTCCGTAATGACCCCGTCTATTAACCCATTACTTTAATTATACCGCCTGATTAATGCCATAAAAAAAAAACCAACCAAAATGACATTTTTTTGTTAATCCCGCCCTCTAAAATATATAGAAATAAAGCTATCAATACGACACATGTACCCAAAAGGTGTACCACTAAAAACGTCAGCTTATGCCGCAAAAAAAAAAAGCCCTCACATAACTCCCTTGGCGAAAAAATTTAAATAGTATAAATGCCATAAACTATAACAAAAGCTATATAACATGGATATCACTGTAATCATACTGACCTAACGAATAAAGATAACATGTCATATGTGATGTATAGTAAAAGGCGTACAAAAAATGGAGAACAACTGCTGCTAAATTGTGTTTTTTTATTCAGACCACCTTATAAAAAACTTAATAAAAAATTATCAGGGTGTCACATGTCCCCCAGAAGGGTACCGATAAGAACGTCAACTTGTGTTACACAAATATTTTGGCACCGCAAGGCCTCTGTCACATGGTACAATGGCTATAAAAAACCTGAAATAAGAAAAGACCCCAAAAATACACAAGGCTTCTGTCATGTCTGCGGCCTGAGTCAGGTGACGCACTGCGGCCACATATGGGGGATTTCTAGAAACACTGGAATATGAGGAATAAATATTGAGTTTCATTTTTCAGTTAGTATTTGCTGTGTTAGAGGAAAAAATGGATTAAAATGCAATATCTGCCAAAAAAAATGAAAATTTTTAATTTCCCCTCCAACTTGCTTAAATTTCAAAACACCTAAAGGGTTAATAAACTTTTGAAATGTTACTTTGAATACTTTGTGGGGTGCAGTTTGTACAGAGGAAGGATTTATGGGGGTAACTAACATACAGGCCCCACAAATCCACTTCAGAACTGAACTGGTCCCTAATAAAATCTGAATTTGAAATTTTCCTGAAAATTTGAAAAATCACTGCAAAATTTCAAAGCCCTCTAACATCCTAACAAGTAAGAGGACGTTCACCAAATGACATCACCATTATGTAGACATGTTGTAGATGTTGCATTAATAATTAGTTCATGTGACATGACTATTTTTCTCAGAAAAAGAGAATTTTTAATATAAAGAAATGTAAATTTTTCAAATTTTTGCGCAAATGCTGTGTTTTTTTTTTTACAAAAAACTACTGAATGTATCAACCAAAGTATACCACAAACATAAAGAGGAATATGTCACGAAAAAACAATCTCAGAATAACCACAGGTCAGATTTGAAAAATTGGCCCCGGGCATTAAGGCCAAAACAGACTGAAGAGGCAAGGGGTTAAAAGGGTTTGCCAAGTTATTTTTACTTGTCTCCAATTTACAAGATAGGCAACAAGTATGACATTTCGGGTGAGGGGGTAAGGGCAGTCTGACCTCTGGGCCCCTCAAGGATCCCTAGAACAAACGCCCTGAATCCTTTGTTTTGAATGGAGCTGCCATATGGCGTGTGCCCCGCTGCATCATCTATTCTCTATTAAAATAAAAAAAAAAAGAACGGAGAGGAGGGCCAGGCACCAACTGGCAGCTCCATTAAAAATTAAAGGAGTCAGGGCACCATTTTAGAGATCCCCGAGAAGCCCAGAGGTCAGAACTCCTATGATTGGGTAGGGCTGAGGTTTGTTTGTAAATCTGTGTAATATTTTGTATTGGTCGTTAATATTATGACTATTTCTAGGAAAATAAAAAAATTTTCTTCAAAAAAAAAAACAAAAAAAACAATTGGACCCTTAAAAGGGGTAGTTCACCAAAAATGTTTTTGTTTTGTTTTGTTTTTTCCAAATCAACTGGTGCCAGAAAATGACAGAGATTTGTAATTTACTTCTATTAATATATTTAATATTAATATTTTGGAGAACTACCCCTTTAAGGAGGTTGTTTTTAATTTTATACATAGATATGTAGTAAAAGCATGACAGCAGGGTTCCTAGACAATTTGACCCCATCCTACAATCTCAAAATAAATTATATATATATATATATATATATATATATATATATATATATATATATATATATATATATATATATACACACACACACACACACACAGATGGGAAAGTTGTTCAGATGGGCAATGGAGATTCATGAGCATTATATTATTCCTACAAGGGGGGGGGGGGGGTGTTATAATGTAACCTATCCAATGCTTATTATTGATGGCAGTAAATGGGAACTGTAATGATAGCACATTTTAATTCTATAGATCAGTCGTGAATTTAGAGGTTGCAAGGATAGGGCTAATGGATAGTGGTAAGGCTACGTTCACACAGAGCAAAAGGAGCGGATTACGCAAGGAAATATTTCCGCCTGAAATCAACTGACTCTGAATTCCGAGCAGAATGTAAGCAGAATCCCTGCGTATTCTGCTAGGAAAGTGTTCAGCTCGTAATCAGCTCTTGACAAATTCAGCGCGGAATACTCGAGGAATCCGCGCTGAATCCGCATGCATTCAGCGCTGAAATTCGGCGAGTATTTGGTGAGTAAACTAGACTATACCAGAACATATACTAGAATCCTCCTCCCCCCCCTTTTCCCCATTTCCGCGCTGATTCAGCGAGTAATTTCCGCTTGTATTACGCTTGTATTCCGCGCTGAATACGCGCGTATTCCGCGCTGAAACAGAAAATCAGAGCCCCATTGATTTGTATAGGCTTCCGCTAGCGGAAGAATGAACATGTTCATTCTTCTGGCGGAAAGCGGATTAGTTCAGTGCGGAAATTCCACTGTGTGAACTGCAGAGCAGAATTTCCATTCAACACAATGGAAATTAGCTCTGCACCTATTTTAACGGCTGAAATTTCAGCGCTGATTCAGCGCAGAAATTCAGCTGCTTTTGCTCAGTGGGAACGAGCCCTAAAGGTGCAATATTTTATCTCAATCCATTTGGAAATAATTACATGTATGATGTTTATTTTATTGTCATCCATGTCACTTTGTACTTTTATGACAATTTTATAAAATAAAACAAAAAAAAGGTTGGACGAGCTAAACGTTCATGAATATGTGGGGACTGGGTGAACTATATAGGCTCCTTTACATGTTTTACAGGTATAGATCAGACAAAGTCTCACCTTCTGATCAGGTAAACTGAAAAGAAATTCCCTGTCAAATCGACCAGGTCTCCTGAGTGCTGGATCTATAGAATCAAGTCTGTTTGTAGCACCAATAACTATGATCTCACCGCGATTGTCCAACCCATCCATGAGTGCAAGCAAGGTAGACACGATAGAGCTGTAAGAGAAGAAAAACAATGCAGTTATACACTGCTCCATATGTACCCATAAATATCCATCCAACAGGGAAACAAGAGCCCTGACTGTCTTACATAGATATACTGTGTATAGTACTGCACTCTATAGAATAGAACATTTGCTGTAACACAAGGATCTGAAGCACTGACCCCAAAGTGAAGTGACAAATGTAAACATGTTGTAAGTACAGAGGCCGTTTAAAAGGGGTATATCCAACTTAAGGGTGCCTTCACACCTACCGGATCCACAGCGGATCTCACTTCTGCGGATTCGAAGCGAGAACCGATGCGGATCCGGTATCAATTCACCCCTATGATAGCACATATTCGCAGCGGGATTAACATCCCGCTGTGGATATGTACTTTAACTCCCTGGTGCCCGCAGCCCCGCCGTCCCGGCCACACCCCCCATCAGCCAATCTCCGGGCAGCTGCCGCGAGCATACATTACCTGCTCGGCGGCGCGTCCGCAGTGAGGCTCCCGTCTCAGGTCTGAGCGGGACCGGAGGCGGCAGCCTAACTGCAGCCGCCGAACAGGTACTGTATGCTCTCAGCGGCGGGATGCGGGGATGCGACGGCGGGGCTGCGGGCACCAGGGAGTTAAAGCACATATTCACAGCGGGATGTCAATCCCGCTGCAAAAATGTGCTATCATAGGGGTGAATTGATACCGGATCCTCAGCGGTTCTCGCTTCGAATCCGCAGAAGTGAGATCCGCTGTGGATCCGGTAGGTGTGAAGGCACCCTAAGAAGGAACAAATCTAACCTGCTGATCTGTCCCTATTGCACAAAGAACAATGGGGGAGATTTATCAAACTGGTGTAAAGTGAAACTGGCTCATTTGCCCCTAGCAACCAATCAGATTCCACCTTTCATTTTCCAAAGTGTCTGTGTGGAATGAAAGGTGGAATCTGATTGGTTGCTAGGGGCAAATAAGCCAGTTTCACTTTACACCATGTTTGATAAATCTCCCCCAATGTGTCTTACTTTCCTCCTCGGTGCAGTTTCATGCCGAACGTTCGGGTTTGAAGTAGTTGCTGAACCCGGGACAGTTTCCTCAAGTCCATTCAACACTACTTACGAACCATCACAAGTGAAGAAGTGACTGCTGAAATACTCTGTACTGCTGGGACCAAACTGTTCCTTACAAGAGGAACCCCTATAGTTTTTTATAAGGCAGGGTTCACATGGCGTGTTTGCAATCTGTTTTTGTTCCCCATTTGCTTTAAGCAAAAAAAATAAAAAATAAATGATGAAAAACGGATTGCTAAAACGCAGTGTGAACCCAGCCTAACAATCACACAAGTAGAAAACATCTGAAAAAAGTACCTGTGTATCTGATCCTGCCTGCTGGAGCGTACCGGAGCCAGGCCATCTATTTCATCAAAAAAAATGATGGATGGCCTCATCACGTATGCCTGCAAATGCAAATAGAGGTTAGTATAAAGCCGGAGCTGGAGGTTAATCATGGATGCGTCGTCGGGGCTCGGCACCTGCATGGAGCGTTCCTTTAAACCAATTACATGATGAATATTGTGAACGTTTGACATCTTAAGTAAAACACAAGAAACAAACATGTATCTACGATTATGCGGCACAATTTACATAAAAACACGTTGAAAGCGTTGGTGCAAATTGCCTGTAATACACTAAATGGCTTCTTACCGGCAAGAACACACTTAAGGAAGCTTATTTCTAATTATTATGGATGTGCTAAACATCCTCTATACAGCTTATATCTACTCGGCAAAATTACTTTTCTTCCTGACAAGGACTACTTGTCGAGTGAGGCCTTGTTCGTCAGCCAAACTTTTCAAGGGATGTTTCACAAAGAGAAAATCTAGCTGTGTGTTGTGTTAGGGCAGCTGTAGGGAACCCTGGCTTTCCAGCTGTTGCAAACCTACAACTCCCATCATGCTTGGAGAGCCAAAGCGTCCAGGCATGATGAGAGTTGTAGTTTTGCAACAGCTGTAGAGCCAAAGTTCCCTACCGCTGTGTTATAGTAGTATAGTATAGTAGTATAGTGTAGTATATAGTCCTTTGTAGGGGAAAAAGAACATGGCACTCACCCGTGATGGTGTCACAACAATATCTCCTGTATTTCATCTCTGACTTCAGATGCATACACATGGATCAATGGTGAGAACGCCCGCAGCCACTGTGGGAGTCTTGAATCCTCTCCATTGATCCGTGTGTGCATCTGAAGTCACAGTTGAAATAAAGAAGATATTGCTGTGACACCACCACAGGTGAGTGCCATATTTTTTTTTCTCTATGAAGGACTATACTATTTGTTGCTGTTCATACAGAGCACCACCCCCGGTATCACAAAACCACAGTGCATATTAGGTTCCACCCGCCACCGGGAGTATCTATTCCGTAGTGCCAGACTGTTTTCCTTTTGCTAGTATTGTTGAATGTACATATCATCCTGTCAGAGCAGGTCTAAGGCCTTATTCACACGCTCCCTAAAGTGTCACTGTTGTTTAAGTTTTCTTTGCAGAAATCATAAGTACAGGCGATTTTAAGAAACTAGGTAATTGGGTTTATTAGCCTAAAAATGCATTTTTATCATGAAAAAGCAGTTTGAAGCTCCCCCCCCCCCCTGTCTTCATTGCTCTCTATGGAGAGGGGAGGGGTGGAGGGAGATGAGGCACCAAAACAGGACAACAAAGTTAATTTACAGCTACATCATCGGCTATCTCCTCTGAAGTCAGCACTGACCTCTCTGACCTCTGAATACTGGCTTTCACACAGGTCCCGCTGTGTAATCCTTTGTTGTCTGCTTTCTGCTGGCGATTAATCTCCCTCCTCCCCCCTCCCCTCTCCAAAGGGTACACAGGGCCTGACTGATTTCCTGATAATGAGCAGTGAATGAGAGAGAGAGAGGAGGAAAGTGTGTGTGTGTGGGGGGGGGGGGGGGCTGGGGAAAGTCTTTTTGAATGCAGATAACGGCTTATTTGCTTAATAAACCCAAACACACACCCAAAGTTTTCATAAAAATCGCCTGGACTATTTATTTCTGGGGGAAAAAAAAGAAGTGACACTTTAAATTTATTCATAATTGTGGTTCCACAATTATGGACAACTCTAGGGCACGTCTCTATTGGGATATTCACATTGTCTGTAGTTTTAAAAAGCTGCAATAAATGTCGGAAAAAGAAAAAAAAAAAAAAAAAAAAAAAAAAAAAAAAGCATGTCTTAGCACGGGCAGCAATTACGGCACAAATTCACCCATAAAAGTCTATTGGAGCACCAGTAATTTTTGTGGATCTGTAATTTTTTTTTTTTTTTTTTTATAGAAGATATGTCTAACATCTGCCAAAAACCATGGAACACCTTAATTTAAAGGGGGCATTCACATGTTCACGGACACGGACGATGTACCAGGGACAAAATTCAACAATCCTGTTATCAGTTATAACAATGCTGGGAGCTTCAGTATAATGTACTGACAAGCTGTGACAGTACAGTAGTGCAAAAATTTGAACAGTTTTGGAGCTCCCTGCATCGTAAAGAATGATGATGGCATGAGCTCCGCACTCCGTTCTATAGCACATCGGCAGCATTATGCAACTACTGGACGGGCAGGTTTTTTAAAGCTATGGCCAGGGAGGGAGTGGATAAAGGCAATGAGCAGAGCAATGCGTGACCCAGCGCTGGAACCGGAGAGGTAAGTGGACGTCATTGCCTTTAATCTCCCCCTCCAGAGCCCTCCCACCTAGAGTATCCCTTAAAAAAAAAAAGCTCTGTCCATGTATCTTAGAAATAGCAGTAAACTTACCTGATCGAACAGTAGCCGCAGCTGACGCTCCGACTCTCCCACCCACTTACTGAGGCAGTCGGCACCTTTGCGCATGAAGAAAGAGACCTTCCTGTCACCTTGGCTGCACTCATTGGCAAGGGCTCGGGCGACCAATGTTTTCCCAGTCCCTGGGGGGCCGTAAAATAAGCATCCCCTGTAGGGACAAACACAACATGAACATTGTGCACTTCTCAAATCTATTTTGCACCAGTTGTAATATTCGGACCCTCCTTCTCTTGAATCATCTAAATCCATAACGTATCCACAAACCCCGCAATTCTTAGGGAGGTAATAAGAGCCCTATTCCACCGGACGATTATAGTTAACAATTAACGATCTCAAACGACCGCTATTGCGAAAGACCTGAAAACGTTCACTCATTTCCATGGAACGATAATCATTACTTATGATCGTAATTGCGATAGTTTTTTTCTTTTCGCTATTTATTCGCTATTGCGTTTGTATCTATTGCGAACGACCGAACGATGTCTTATTCAATGCGAACGATTTGCGAATGAGCAACGATAAAAATAGGTCCAGGTCTTATAAAGCGATCAACGATTTCTCGTTCGGTCATTAATCGTTAACTGCATTTCAACCGAACGATTATCGTTTAGATTCGAATGATTTAACGATAATCGTCCGGTGGAATAGGGCCCTAAGACGTCTGAATAAGAGGTCAGACATCAGATGGATCAGTTATCTACTATATCAGGGATGGGAAACCTTGGCTTTCCAGCTGTTGCAAAACTGCAATTCCCATCATGCCTGGACAGCCAAAGCTTTAGCTTTGGCTGTCTGGGCATGATGGGAGTTGTAGTTTTTTAACAGGTGGAGGTCCAAAGGTTCCCCATCCCTGCTCTATAGTGTGGATACCCTCTCTCTCTCTGTCTATAAAAGGGATAAGGGATAGAAGAGATACGGCACTATCAGAAAAGCAAAGCTATAGGAACTATAAAAGATCAGATCAAATCATGAATCAGTAAAGAACTTTGTATAAAATA